>NC_058134.1:176533408-176559485 GCF_016433145.1 Gracilinanus agilis
TGATCCTCCTCTCTGTCTCTTAGCCAGTACCATATTGTTTTGATGACTGCTGCTTTATAGTATAGTTTAATATCTGGTACTGCTAGGCCCCCTTCCTTCACATTTTTTTTTCTTTATCACTTCTAACTTTCTTACTAGTATGTTTCCATGAGTCTATGATTTAAGAGCTGCTCTTAACAAAGCCATTCTGAGATACAACTATCGAAGAGAATTGCTTCATTGACTTTCCTGCTTTGGTTTTCTCTGAAGAGAATTTGGAGATATATCTCCATGATAAAAATTATGACAATTGGGAGAAGTGATAGAGACAATAATCTAAAGTTCTAGACCCAATGAAATTTAGGTAATAGATCCTTAAATTGCCCTTAAGTTTTCCTTGGCTCAGGGTACTACTAATTATTGCCACATATTAAGTTTAAAAACAGTAGGAGGAAAATGCACTCCAGCCAAACATTCAATGTGGGCAACAAAGAGGCAAAGATGGGGGCTATGCTCAAGAGTATCAACAAATCATTGTTTAATGTCATTAACCTACTATAGTTAAGTAAATTCCCTTTTGTTAACTGACAGACAATTCATGAGTATTTCATTTTGTTCTAATAACAAAAATAGTTATAATAGATCTGCCTGATCTACTGACCCACAGTAGGAAAATTCAGAAAAGAAAAGAATGTAAGGACCCTAGATAAGAAAATTAATTCCTTCTTGGACACCCATAGTAAAGCACTTTATTTCAATACTATTTTTGTCCCAAGAGTGAAAGCCATTTCCAAACCACCTCTACAGGAACCAAAACAAGAATTAGGACCAACCCCAATGGCATTCCTAAATCTCTTTTTTTTTATTTGTGGTTTCTTTCAATTTTATCTTCCTCCATCTACCTATTCATTCCTCCCTATTGTAAAGATGAATAAATATTTATTAAACCCCTACTATATGCCAAACATATTAAGAGGCACTTGGAAAATAAAGAAAATTTAACTGGTCCAGCCATCAGGGAATTTACATTCTACTGGAGACATTTTGCATATACATACATTTATACAGAAGAAAGACATAGTTTAGGTCTTTACCTCTTTATATGCTTACAGTAGAACTAGGTCCAGTGGTCTGAAGAATTTCATATCTTTCCTAAGAGTATTTCATAATGCCTTCCCTAAGAGTACCCTCAGTTCTGATATCTCCAATGGGTAGTTTACTCCCAATACATCTCCCTATGCAGATGTGAAACCAAAAACAACAACAAAAACCAGACTGAAAAATTGGCTCTCATGTTTGGGACTCTCATTTAAAGGTTTTAACATACCCCATATCTCAATGACCTGAGTTATTTTGGTCCCATATTCTACTATAAATATGGAGCAGAAAAGTCAATAAAACAATTCTCTTCAATAATCAAGTCTCAAATTTATTATATCTGTTACTGGTTCATAAGCTCAAAAAGACACTGGATTTAGAAGTGATAGGGAAAAATGAAATATAACCCCAAAATATATTTTAAATTTTAACAGGATTGTATAGCAGAAATGCACAGAATCTAGAATCCATAGGACTTGAGTTTAGAGATCAGTTCTTCAATTTAATACCTGTGTTATCTGGATAAGTCATTTTGCCACTCTTAGCCAGTTTTTCTTATTTGTAAAATGAGGGGTACAGTAGATGATCTCTAAGGTCTCTCTGAGATAGCATATTTATATATTTAAATGGGTTTCCTAGAAACACAATGCCTTACTCCAAAGGAGGGATGGTAATGATGATATTTCAGACACTGAAGTAGTTGGAGGCCAGGAGAAGCTTCAATACCTTTCAAATCAAAATAGATAGTTGTCTGTATATACTACCAGAAAAGATTAAGCAATTACCCCACTATTCCCAGGAAACCATGACACACTCATACCCAGAGAAGTTTGTTCAGGCTCATGCAGCAGAGGTAGGTTCAATCCATTGTTATCCTCTACAAAGAATAGAAGTTTCTTATAGTATTTTATTTGAAAGTTTATCTATAGCTACTTATGGTTTATTACTTTGTCTCCAATTAGAAGTTGGGACATAAAAGTATCTCAAATGAAAATGTCTCCTTTGGATAATCTAGGCTTTTCTCACCAAGTGACTGAAGCTTTTGGTAGTTGTTATGCCAGTCATAATACTCTGGAAAAATCCATTCTCACTCAATAGAGTTTAATTCCCTTTCCTCATGTAAGGAAAAGGGAATGTATTTTTAAGGAAAAAATGTACAGAATTAAGTCTGCTATCAGACTGTTGTTACCAATGGCACACCAAAGTGGGATGCCCCAGATTCAGGGTTCTTTTGCATGCTTACAATGTTATTCTGAAACAACACAAGTCTAACAATACAGGATCGTGTAGGTACATGACATTCCTCTTAGCCTCTCCTCCAGGGACATAAGTCCTGAGAACAGCTCTCCTATCATGTAGGGGGGGGAGCCCCCAAAGATGCCTTGAAGTGGTTGATGTATTCTGATGAGTATCAGTGACAAACAGTGGCATCAGGGAGAAAGGTAGAGACAGCTGAAAAGCAGGAACGGTACACTGGGCTTGGCACAGACTTATCAAGTAATCATACATAATTAAACTGGGAAAAGGCGAAACTATTTTTAAACAAATACAAAATTATTATTTGGGAGACTAGTAAAACCTAAGCTAGCCAGTGATTGGTGCCATACCCAAAAGTTCAGACAGAACTAAATTATGCTTCAGATTAATGTATCAGTCAGTTCAAAGGTTAGGCAAACAGCTGTTTCTCAAGGAAGCATACTACAAAGGATAACTGTTCAGTGGGAGGGTAGTAATGGTCTTGGTGTATTCTCAGTGGACTCTCTGTTATTTATTTCTGATTGGGAGATATCCAAAGCTGACTCCATGCTACTGATGACCTCTGTTGCTGGGGCAAAAGGGTGAAACTCTGGAGCCAGCAGAATTTTACCAGTCTCTGAGAAAAGACACATGCATGCATGTACACGCACACAGACATACACATACATACCCACACACAGCATATCTTCAGAGACCTGAAAACAATCCCAAAACCTTCAGTTTTGCATGATAGGAAAAAAGAATGCAAAGGAAGCAAAAAAATTAGCTTGTTTCCACTAAAATGAAAACTAACAATACTTAGTGATAAGAAATATGAAATTTTTATATGATATCTAGCAATGGTGGGTTATATCTGATGCAGAATCGAGTAATGGTTATACAGAAATGTAACAGAAGAGACCAACTATTTATCCTTGCTTGGTCTGAGTTAGACTCAGGTGATATCTTTCCTTAGACAATCTCAGCATGCTGAGGGTAGAACTCTATAATTGAAATAGTACGCACTATAGCTTAAAAATGAGTAAAAGGGACAAAGAGAGACAGAGAGAGAAGTAAGGGAAAGTAAATGCATGCAAAAAATAAGGAATTGTGGAGGGTTAAGAATAGAGCAGGAGTTGATAAAATCTGAGGTAAGAGGTAGTCAAGTGAAGTTTCAGAAAGATATTGAGGGTGAGGTCTCTGATGGTACCCTGATAAAGAAAGATTTAGGTGCTTCTTTATACTTGTCTCATGGAAGAATTCATTTGTTTGTGGATTATACACAGAATGATATATCCAGGATTTTGTAAAATAGAATCTCTACAATGTTAGCCTTTCTAACTGTACCCCAAGGTTACCCTTTTATCACCATGTCTAACATTATAAAGTGACAAGATCACTACTGGATTTGGAGTCCGAGAACTGGAAATCAAATCCTGACTGTAAAGCAATATTTGCACAATTTGGCATAACTTAATCTCTGTGAGTCTCAGTTTATTCAATGCAAAATAAATGATTTTTTAAGTTTTAGGAATAGGCTGAGGAACTTGTCTTTGCTTCTCTGACCTCTAGACAGAGCTAAGGATTAGGGCCAAAGAGTAATTAACCTTTAAGTTAGGGCTGACACTTTCATAAAATCAGTAGTTGGGGCTGTAGCAAATAATGGATTAGAATTGGTGGGAAGAATAAACAGTAGAATTTTCAGGTACTTCCTTTTCATTCCCAGTGGTCTTTCCTCTCCTTTCTTCCTGCCCTCCCAGTGGGTTCCAGCCTAGTGAATGTGGCCCTCTGTTCTTTATTCCTGACCTCATATCCAACAGCAAACTACTGAAAATTGATGCCCTCCTGTCTTTGGTGGTATAGCATGTAAAGCCAGGCAGAGGGGCTGTCACTGGTTCTCACAGGACTGATGGTACTCTGGGTTGTACATTTTCCTCCTTTTCTCTAGTTCCTGGATTCCTACTTCCTGAGCCACAGGCACTGGGGAATCTGTGTAGAGGTCAATCTACTATAGAGGATTTAAATGACTTATTAGTAAAAAGGGAAGATATTTTAGAAATCACAAGACCTTAGGATCATACCTTCATGCCTTAAAGGTCATAGATTCCAATTATTTATGTGGATTAAAAAATTAAGGCAGAGACAGTTTAAGTGACATCAAATAAAGGTGAAAGGTTGGAAAAATGTCAAGAGTGTCTATGTTTGGCATCTAGGCCTTGTAGATTTGAGACACACAGTAAAATTTCATCCTTTTTTTCATTTTTGCAGTCTTCCAAGTTCACAACTTCAGTATTATCCTTGGTTTTTCACTGTACCCCATCCTACGTATCCATTCGATTACCAGATCTTTCATTTTCTATCTCCTCAAAATCTCTTGAGTCTACCTTCATCTCTTCATTCACACAGTGACTACTTTAGTCCAGTCCCTCTTCACCTATGCCCTTGATTATTGCACAACATCCTAATTGTTCTCCCTGCCTTAAGTTTCTCAACACTCCACTCTATTCTGTATACTGCTGTCAAAATAGTTTTAAGTGTAGTTTAGATCACATGATATATTAACTCAATCCATCCCAATGACTTCTTATCTTAGATAAAATATGTCCTTTGCTTATATTTCAAAATTCTTCACAATCTGGAGTTAACCTATCATTTCAATTTTGTTGGCTACTATTCTTCCTCTCATAATCTAAAATCCAGACCATCTGATATCCTCTCTGTTCCTCATGACACTACATCTCTCATCTCAGTACATTGGTGATGGTCATCTGACCATCTTCATGAAGTCTTTCCCATTCTTTCTAACAGCTAGTCCACTCTCTCAAAAACTAGCTTCTATATATTTATATTTATTCACTTTATATTTATGCATGTACCCATTATTTCTCCCATCAGAATATAAGTGTAGGGATTAGATCATTCTTTATACTTGTATTTCTTACTGTTCTTGGCACCAAGGAGATATCTAATAAATGCTGGCTGATTAACCAGATTTGGGGGAATTATAATTAAAAAAACAGATTTCCTATCTAGGCAGGCTATTTAGTCACAATAGTCTATTTACAGTAAGGCAGAATGTCCCATAAGACAACATCTGTGCTCTGACTTCATGAGTATGTTTGTTAAATATATGTATGTGTTACACATTTTACAAGGGAATCAATTTATTTTATTTATTTCCTTGAAGATAGGGGAGGACAGTGATGGCAAGTCTTTTAGAGACCAAGTTTCATGCCCTGCCCCCATGATACCCCATACCATATGCCCCCACCCCTCTTTCCCCCTCTCCCCTTCCTTTGAATTACCCCAGACAGAGGAGGAAGTACTCCCATTGGGCTGCTGGGCAGAGGGGTGGGTGAAGTGAGGTCATTCATGGAGAGGAGAAGGGGAGTGGCCAAAGGGCTCTACTTCCCCAGCTCTGCCACATGTGTAGTACTCCCATTGGGCTTCTGGGTAAGGGGTGAGTGAAGTGATAAAAAATGTCCTTAGCACTGTAGAGAGGGGGAAGGGATCAGTGAGTCCCTCTGCTCTTCTAGTAACAAACTATGGTGGGCAATAGCTTATGTGCTCATAGAGAGACCTTTGTGTGCCCTTTTTGGCATGTATACCATAGGTTTACTATCACAGGTGGGGGGTAGTACATCCATTTGGAACAGATTTTGTCTAGTTTTCTAAGATCTAAGATGAATTTATAAGAATTGACTCTAAAGTCAATTGAGGGATTTAGTTTTGCTTAGAGTATTGATGACCTCATTGTCTCTTATTAGTCCTAGTGATAAAAATTATTCATTAGGGAATAGAAAGTGGATGAAGTTAGAGAGAAAAATAACAGTCCTGAAAGAAGTTATGGCCCTTGTCTTCAAAAACCTAATATTATAATAGCAAAATTCTTTCTTTTTTCTTTTTTCTTTTTTCTTTTTTTTTATTCCAGCAACAAATTTACACATTTTCCAAAATTACATGATTCATATTGTCTACCTCCCCTCTCCTGGAGTTGACAAGCAATTTCACTGGTTATACATGTATTATCACTCAAAGGTCGTTTCTATAGTATTCATTTTTGTAAAAGAATAATCTTATAAGACCACAATGCCAAATCATATACCCAGATTAACTAGTGATAAATCATATATTTGCTTCTGAATTTCTACTCCAACCATTCTTTCTCTGAAGGTCCCAGGAAATTGTCCTGGATCATTGTATTGCTGTTATTAACAGTCGGTCACATTTGATCAACCCACAATGTTTCAGTTACTGTGTATAATGTTCTCTTTTTTTTAAACCCTTAACTTCTGTGTATTGGCTCCTTGGTGGAAGAGTGGTAAGGGTGGGCAATGGGCATCAAGTGACTTGCCCAGGGTCACACAGCTGGGAAGTGTCTGAGGCCGGATTTGAACCTAGGACTTCCTGTCTCTAGGCCTGACTCTCAATCCACTGAGTTATCCAGCTGCTCCTTGTATAATGTTCTCTTGGTTCTGCTTATTTCACTCTACTTCAGTTCATGATATCAAAATTCTAATAGAAGATTCAATTTTACCTCATTTAATATTTGGTAGTTTTTGTTTGCTTGTTATTTAATGAGAAACAGCATGAAGTGCTGGATAGAGCTGACCTTCCAGCCAGAGAGGCTTAGATTCAAATCCTGCCTCTGATGAATCTTAACCATTTGATCATGGGAAAATCACTTATTCTCTTAATGCTCTAAGTAATATTTCTAAAAGTATAAGTTGAAAGAAGCATATTCAGTGGAGAGTTCCCTATACCAATGAAATCATGAGTCTAGTCTTCATTCTTAGCCAACTGTTTATTATATATAGCATTAGGTTAGGTATTCTGAGTATGCAAAGTTGCATAAGAGAATATCTACCTTTGAAATACTTATACTTGGGGATAAGAACTACACAAATAATAATCTACTTAACAATGAAAGCAGTATAATATAATAGGTGATTATTCAGGATGATTCAGGTACAACTGTTATAGGGATTCAGAGTAAGGAGAGATCACTAGTGGGCATAGAGAAAATGTCATATTAATGTTGTTGTTACTACCACTATCACATCCACTGCTACCACCACCACTTCTACTTCTACTACTACTACTACCTGCAAAGATTGGATATGGTTTGGGAAATGAGTAGAATTTGATCTACAATCAGAAGAAGGGATAGATTTAGAAGTAGATGAATAAATATGGAGGACATTCCAGTGGAGGGACAAAACCATAAAGTTTCATAGAAATAAATGAGGAAGGCCTATTTTGGATATGTAGAGGATTTCTACTGTGGAATAAAGAAAAGACTGGAAAAGAAATTCTGGCTAGATCATGACAGGCATTGAATTAAAATCTAAAACTAGGGGGCGATTTTTCAAAAAAAGAGTGAGATAAGAAAAGTAGTGCTTTGCAATATATGATCAGAAGTTATTATTCAATATATAAGTGGCTAAGTGATAGAAATAAAGATTTAGGAGAAAAAATGCACATTTTAAATGACTTTCTTAAAGATCACAACAAATTTTAATGACTTTAGAAATATGGTTTTAAAAAATAAAGACCTGACAGATTAACACAAATGGCAAGCCTGTAAATTATATTGACAAGTCAAATTACCACTCTGCAGGGCTGACAGATGTAGATGTAAAGTATATGGTAAATCTTCTTGGTCCTCCATCTCATAGGAAGGATTAAAATTGGTGACTCTTAAATAATCCAAGGGAAGTGAGCAGCCATGTTGTTCTTCAACTCACACCCAACTGCCTCATGGAGTCTGGGTAGTAAAGCAAAATCAAAGGGCTAGAATGCTTGCTGTAGAATACCATCTACCTGCTACATTGTCCCATGTATTCTGAGTCACTGAGGATTAGGAGAAAATGCACAGGAAAGAAAAAGAAGATAAATGATTGGGCTTGGTCAAGATTATTTGAAAGGTCACCTTCAACATTCTAAAAGAAAAAAATCAATAGAATTTAGTGGCATATTAGATAGGCAAGATGAAGGAAAGGGAATTATCAAATAAGACAGAAATTCTGGATCTGTCAATATAGTAATGATCATCATTTTCTGGAAGAATTCAGGAATTCTGAAGGGAGGACTAGTTTGGGGGTAGAATGAGAATATAAATTTTATTTTGAATAAAGCATTGAAAAAGACTTGTAAAGATATATTTCAGAGAAAAAAAAGCAAAGGTCTGTCTTGCAGATATATATCTGGGAATCCGTGTTAGAGAAGTGACATTTTAAAATATCAAAATAGTTCCATTGTCCAAAGGGAAGGGGTACAAATGTAAGGAAAGAAGATCAAACATAGAATTTTGGGGAATTCCCATAATTAGAAGACAGAGTAAAGGGGAGGGGAAAATAATTAGATAAGATAGACAAATACTAATTGGACAGGGAGAAGGAACATCAGAACAATTTGGTGTTGTAAAGGCCAAGGAAAGACTAAAAGTCATAAGAGAGAGTTTGAACAACAGTTTAAGGTTATAAAAAATTTGAGAAGGATACTTCAATACCTCAATGTTCATAGTTGGAGCTACAGAAATATACTTGCAGTTAGAAAGATAAGTTAAAATCTCACTTAAGACATGTCTTATCTGTGCCACCCTGAAACTGTCATGTATGCAATTTCTATTTTTCTCAGTTTCTTGAAGGTCCTGGACTCAGTGGCTTCTTAGGTTCCTTCTAGTGCTAAATTTAGGACCCATTATTTTTTATATGTTCAGCAAAATTACTGGGATCCCAAAATACATTACTTTGAAGCCAGCCTCTTGATGAACCTCTCTAAATTTGTCTAGGCAGGTTTTTGAATGACAAATAAACTCTGCTGTGGATCCCATACCTGAAGCCTTTACTTTCCCTAACAGTCTTTAAAAAAAAATCAGAGAACTATATGCAGAGATAGGATTTTGCAATATATGTACCTTCAGCCAGTTATATCCTGCTAAGGTAGTGTAGAATATGGCTTGCTTCTCATATTGTTCACCACATATGTGTATATATATGTGGATGCACATGTATACATATATGTGGATCTATATTATACATCTACATATAGATAGATGCCACATTGCAAATATATACATTTTTTTTAAACCCTTGTACTTCGGTGTATTGTCTCATAGGTGGAAGAGTGGTAAGGGTGGGCAATGGGGGTCAAGTGACTTGCCCAGGGTCACGCAGCTGGGAAGTGGCTGAGGCCGGGTTTGAACCTAGGACCTCCTGTCTCTAGGCCTGACTCTCACTCCACTGAGCTACCCAGCTGCCCCTATACATTTTAAAATAAACTGTTGACATCTGGGTTTTATTCTGCTAATAGAAATGCCAAATGTGAATTTTTTCCAGTGCTTCAAAGTTGTGCCATCTTTTAGATTTCTTGATAAGCAATCTCTTCACATCATAAAATATATAGCAACTTCACAATTTCCCTGATGTCTTCTCTGATACAATTGTTTTATTTTTCTTTGCCTTTAGTACTGTTCCTCCTATTTCACTAACACATCAACATCTGAGATTTTATAGTCCAAATACGGTGATTTAGTTGTCACTGATGTATAATTCACTTTATTAAATAAATACTGAAAAATTAACTTCATTTTTCTTTTGCTGGTTGTCCTCTTTTTGTTCTATCTGAATGTCTCTTCTGGCTACTCTCCTTGCTATCTACACTGATGCTACAGCCTCTGGACTAGAGGACCTCCTGAGATCATGCACTGGGTGGCTCAGCTCCAGAACCAATACCCTGGTCCTTCAATTCTTAATCCTGAAACAAGTTTTCTCATATCCTCCTGTGTGGCTCTCTTTTATATTTAAGTTACCAAATATCAATGCATGTTCTGAAATTGTTTGGAGAGGGGCACTGAGTTAATTCTAGAATTTCTCTATATCCTCATTTGATGAAGATGGCACATTACCTACAATTATGACTGATTCAAAGTCCCTTTTTCACTTAGCCTCATCAGAAGCCCAATGAGGTAAGATGACTGATGAATCCATGAGATGATGTTCCTCATTGCTTGTGGATGCATAAGGGAACATAACTTGACAATTCCCCTTTCAGATATCTTATGACCTAGTCTTCTCATTACACATTTTCTGGTTTCATTTTTAGTGAGACATTCATATTTGAATCATTTCTTCTGGTAGTATATCAACTTGTTAGTTTTTGGATAAAGAGTTCACCTTTAAAGTTCAAATAATGTTGCTAGATGGGTTACCTAGGTAGTGCTTTCTTTAGTGCTAGCTAAATTGCAGGTAGGAAGATCTGAATTCACATCTTTTCTCAAATACTTACTAGCTAAGTAACCTTGAGCAAATCACATCACCTGTCTGAACTTTAATTTCTCATTTGTTACAGTGGGATTAATAATAGTATTTACTCACAGGATTGACATAAAGATGAAACGACATATGCAAAATGTTTTATAAATATTAAATACTAAAATAGTTTCTACTGTTACTATTAAAAACTATGTGATTCTTAATATCCTGAAAAATCAGGTCTGTGACTTTTTCCAGAAAAATAGTGAAAATTTTTGTCATTCGTAATGAAAACACTTCATTGTTGCTTATTCCATTATGTATATTAGCCATTGTGTGATTTAGACTGTTATCCAACAACATACCTTGTCTATCTCCAAGTCTGGACTCAAAGCCTTTCCAGAATGTTGCTAGCTAATACAGTTTGCACTCATTGTCCTCTCCCTCAATGCAGTCATCTCCATGCCATGATGAAGAATCAGTGTAGGTCTATTAAGGAGTCTTTTGATAGGAATTTAGAGTATTAACACCAAATGAAGAAAAGGATTGCTGAGCAAAAAGACATACCTATTGAAGATAGGCAGATTTAATTTTTGGTGAGCTGAATCTGCCTATTTTTTGTGACTTCCTGAGCAAAGTTCTCTAACCTAGGAGCAAAATTAGAGAAGGCAAGAATTGGGAATATCCCAAATTTGGGGACTGACAGTAGAAAGTCAGTGGATTGTGGAATTACATTGTGTTAGTGAGACCTAAACTGACAGAAAACTTAATTAAGACTGATCAAAGTTAATCATATCATTTCAGTCCTTTATGGTCCAGGACTATTTTATTATTGTAATTTTATTCTCATCACCTGGCACAGTGGGTTGACTATAATAGGCAATTAATATGTGTCTATTGAATTGATTTGGAAAGAGCATTGGTTTGGAGTCATTCAGACATCAGTTTTAAATCTTGCTATTTAATACTTGCTGCCTATGAAAACTCAAGCAGGTCACCTTGCTTCTCTGGAAGTTCTGAGGTTAGAATAAATTATTAAATCCTTAAATTATTTTCTTGGCCTGAATCTTGTGATTTTATTATCCTAAGAAAGACTAGGACTGACTCCAAAACTTTTCTCATTACACCAGGCTTTTGGGATAGTATTCCATGAGTTGAAAGCTGTTCTTTTTTTTTTTTTTAAATTTCAATTTGAATTTACCAGGGGATTTGTCTTTGGTTGAGATATATTTCATGAATATAAAATCTATGTGTAGGCTCATATGAGACTATACATAAGAAATGGGGCTGGATTTGGTATTAAAAAGACCCAAGTTCAAGTCCTGCTTCTAACTTATACTGACTTACCTTAACTTCTGAGTGCTCCCAGACAAGTCACTAAAACAGTAATTGAAAACTTGTAGAAGAAATTTCCACACTGGTGGTACACTGATTCTTTCATTTAAGTAACATTTGCCACACTCTAGAAAAGCAAGATATTAAAATTATTTGGAACATAGGACGGAAGGACTTTGAGACATAGCACCTCAAGATTTGAAAATTGTTATTATTGAGGACCATGTGGAAAACTCTTTGATGACTTATACAGATAAAATTACATCTGCTCACTTGCCTTCTACCCTACCTTCCCAAATGCAGACAAAACTTGAGAGAAAAGGAACCATCTAAATAATTGGTATTTTTATAAGTAGGATATTTATCAGTACCTCCTCACTTGAGAAAATGAAACCAAAAAAACACGTTTCAGAAAGACTTCATAAAAGAAATTATGAAGTTTTAAAGGAGTTTACAACATTGTAAATTTTGGAAAAAATGTAAAACATCAGTTTGAAATAATAATTTCCTTTGAACAAGCTCTATTAAAACCTAAGTGTACAGACTTGCAAATCCATAATTGTTCCCAATTCACTGAATAGGTTAATTCAGAATTATCATGAATGAGGGGGGAAATAAACTCCCATTGCCCAGAAAGCCATCATCAAAGTTCAATAAAGCTCTTTAAAGGAATTTATGGTCTGGATACAAACTACAGACTTTACTAGGCTCCTGAAGATGTCAATAATTAACTAAGGAAGAGCCAAGATACCAGGTTAGAGCATTCATCTGGGAGTCAGAGTCTTTCACTCTGTTCTCAGGGATGATGTTATTTTGAAATCTCAAAAGGGCCATACACTTCATTATTCTTCAAGCATTTATGACAGATAATAACCTTGAATTCTTACGTAACTGCCTTATAGGGGAGTTCTTGAGGAACTTAATAATGATTAAACCCCTAAAATGTGAAAGAAGCATCATGAAAGTAAAGAAATGATATATAAGTTGAGTGCTATTTCAATCTAGTTTTGAGGGTATGAACTCCACAGCCTACCATTCATTTGCAGTATGATTGACCTTAAGGGGCCGGTAGCTTTTAAGTTAATGACAACAGATGTGTCACAGGTTTTTGACAGAACCATTTAGTTAAGCAGACATGACTGTGTCAAGTAGATAGTCAGAGGATGCCTCGTATTTTAATATTCAGGTAAGCAATTATTCATGACAGGATTTGTATTGCACACTTGTTGTGTGGTATAATAGCACATTGGGACACAAGGATTGCCATAATTATTTGGTATTTGTTTGAAATGGACAGCACTGGAAAATCAGGTTTAAAGGTTCACAGTTGATGTTATAGCTTGTTACCTTTGTTGCCTAACTTATATTGTCCCTATAGAATATAAGCTTCTTGAGAGCAAGAGCTATTTAATGTTGTTTATTTCCCAATTCCAAGCTCATAGTAGATACTTCATGATTGTATGAGGATTGATTAACCTTTTGGAATTGCTGGGATAATTATTTACATACATATTTTATTCATATTCCCTTATTTAACTAGTTGCTATAGATTATTATTTAAATAATATCATAAAATGCTTTAAGAAGGAATAGGTACTGAACTAATGACTTCATTTCTACCTTTTTTCCAGATGTGAAAATTTCATCTATGAATGTAGATGCAACTCATATTTTTAGATAGTTACCTAGTACACTGAGGTAAAGTGACTTACCCAGAATCACGCATCTAGCTGTTTTTAGAGATGGGACTTGACCCAGGTTGTCTTCCGCATCACCACCTCTCCTAAATTGCATTAGTAAGTCAATATCATACATACAAGAAATGGAAATAAAAATTCATATAATAATTGCTATTTCTTATCTTCATTCCTGGACCTTCAAAGTGACTTATATGTCCCAGTTTTAAGATTATTGTAGTTTCTTGTTTGTTATCCACTAACAATTATAACTAGATTATAAGGTTCTTGGGGATACGGACCAAATTTATACTTCCCTCCTCTTGTTTCCTTCTCAGTATGTCCAGCAATACTTTACATATAGTAAAGATATATTGTATGGGCAGTAAATAAACACTTGGCAAATTGAATTAAAGGAGTCTTTTACCAATGCTTTTCAAACACTGCCAGAGTGTTTCAGGTATGCTCTAATTTCTGATTAAGGAGTCTAATTTTCTGTTTGGAGCAGGAATGGTTGGAATCCATATCGTTACTTTGGAAATGAAATAGTTTTCTTAGAACGCTAGAAGATAATGATTCATTGTGGGTTGGACTTTTGTGGTGGAAAATAAGTTATTTTATCCTTCCTTCCCCTTAGTTGGTAAGTGTGCATTTTTTCAGTCTTTTCTTTGATTTGTGAAAACACGACAACAAAAACCAACCTCTAGTTCTTTTCACATTTGCTCTAGCAGAACTGAAACAAGCTCGTTCAAATAGGTCTGGAAATAAAGAGAATCCATATTCACTTCCAAATACCAGAAATTATATTATTACTATTTTTTTTTCATTAGGGTCTATCCAACCCAGAAGAGAGAGCAGTGAGAAACAGTAGGTAAATTCAACACAAGAACAACTGTCCTACATTTTTTTTCTCTTTACATCATGGCATGCTTATGATATTATTTTGTTATGTATGTCAATCCTCATCAGTCCCAAGGTGTAGTTAAAAGCTGACACTACTACTGTTGATCAGTATTAGTCAGGGAGCAGGGATAGCAGATTTGAATGAAATGAAAAGTAAGTGACAAAGATAGGATGGGGGGGGGTGGGGAATGGGAGAGGGGTGGAGGGGGAAAGAGAGAGAAAAAAGAGAGAGAGAGAGAAAGAGGGAGAGAGAGAGATTCGGTTGCAGAAGCAAGATTTGTCATCCCTTCATTTGATTGGGTCCCAACTATTGAAAAAGTTAAAGTTGTAGGACAATGATTATCAAAGCTATATGACTTTGTTAAAAAGCATAGGAAGGGCATTAATAAGAATATTAATTTATTAGTGTGATTTTGGGATATTTTTCTTTAAAATAGCTAGATAACTCAATAGAGCAATTTATATTCTAAAACAACAAAGGATTATATTACAGCAAAGGTCTTGACATACTGTAAATTCTCAAAGGTAAAAGGCTTTGAGTCAATAGTGAAACTCCATCCTTTCTTGCTTAGGTATGGCTGCCTATAAGGTAGAACATGTCTGGTGCCCTGCTGTTTGGAAATGACCCAACCACAAGAGCAAAAGATGAAGTTTCAACAGGAGAGACTGAATATCTCTAAGGATTTGCTGTGTGATACAGACTCTTGCCTCTGGATTACAGTCTCCAAAGCAGGCTCCAGACTTAGTTTTGAACAATTGTTACTGTTTCAGTCTCTGGCCCCAAAGATCCTGGTGGTCTCTGTAGCTACTTAGTATATGTTATGCATTTTTATGTTGACTCCTGATCATGGATAACTTCTGGTTCAGGAAAAATACCATTCAAAGTTTTGAACAATATAATACCATGCATCCATTCCAAATATATTTTCTTTATTCTTCCTATTACTTAGCATCATCCTTTTCCCCATGACATAAGGAGCAATCACAGTAAAGAAACATATAAGGATCCAAATATGTTGTCATGAAATAGTTTATAAAATCCCTTTTGGTCTGTTTGTAATTTGAGAAATGCACAAATATTTCCACAACATATTGTTTTTGTACAGAGAGATGATTCCATCTATGCATAACAGGCTTCTATAATTCTCTCTCTTTCTCTCTGTCTTTCTCTGTGTCTCTGTGTCTCTGTGTCTCTGTGTCTGTCTCTCTCTGTGTCTCTGTGTCTGTGTCTGTCTGTCTGTCTGTCTGTCTGTCTGTCTCTCTCTCTCTCTCTCTCTCTCTCTCTCTCTCTCTCTCTCTCTCATTACATCACAGGAAGGGAGTCCTTTTTTTTCTTAATTCCATGGAGGATACTTTTCGTATTTCAGCATTTTTAAGCTCAGTAAGTGGAAGTTTGGTGGTTCAGTGAACAAAGAATCAGCTCTGGAGTCAGGAGGACTTACTTGGGTTCAAATCTGGCCTCAGAAACTTCCTAACTGTGTGTGCCTGGGCAAGTCACTTAATCTCTACTATCTAATCCTTACAACTCTTCTTCCTTGGAACCAATATACAATATTTAGTCTAAGTTGGGAGGAAAGGGTTTTTTAAAAAAAGATAAATGAATTTTTGGTAATTTCTACATCAAAGCAGACTCCTACACCTTTACTACTTGGTGGATGAAGCCTGCTAATGATTGTCTCTTGGTTTTGACAGGCTGATTTGGGGAGAAAAGAAATAGATCTGATCCCTTAACTGGCATGTTAAATCTTTCCAAAAACCTAATGTCTGATGTAGTTTGTGCTTTATTACATCATTTCAATATATGAAATATGGTTCAGTGGATAGAGCCCTAGATTCAGAGTTAAAAGATTCTATATCTATGTCCTTTAGCAAGTTACTACACCTTTTACTCAGTTTCCTCATCTGTAAAGTGAAAGGTTTGGTGTAGTTCTAAATAAATAGCACTTTTAGTCTATAATGTTTGATCTATGTCAAAATCCAGTTTTTTTAAATGTAAATTTGAGAGTCAGAGATGTCTCCGTGTTGTAAATTTTCTCTTCAGTCTATCCTACTGTTAAAAGATTCTAGATTTCTCTTAAAAATCTTATACTATAAAATTCAAGAGAGAATTTTGACATACAATACCAATAACATTAATAAGTATGAGTTGGGGAGTCATAATAAACAGACTTCAACCCATTTTGTCGCTGCTGATCATAAGAAGCCAGCAGAGCAGAGTGGGGGAGTCTTGCTGGGGTTGGAGGGAGGGGAAAAATGGGTGGGGAGAGCCTTTTGTAAAGTTTAGTTTGACATCTGATCTCTTACCTAGGTCAATCTCTTCACTATTGCATAGGCAGTGAAGCTAGCTAGCCCCATAGTTGAATGAATCATTGAAATCTGATCAGTTAAATGCAGATCTACAGGAGGCTGTCATCACCCTGCAGTTTCAAAAACTTAAAAGGGAGCTACTTTCTCTTACAGAGGTTGTCATAGGCAAAAATGCTGGCTAGTGCCCATTCTAGGGTTGCAGAATATCTAAAAGAAAATTTACTGTTTTTTCCTTTCTCTCTTCCTTTCCATTCTTCCCATTCCCCTTGCCTTCCCTTTCTTTTTTTCTTTTCTCCCTCCCTTCACTCCCTCTCTGCCTGTATCCCTTCTATCCCTTCCATTCTTGTTTCCCTCCCTCCCTCTTTTCCTTCCTATTTCCATTCTTTTTTTTCCTTTGGTCCCTTCTGTCTTCTATCTTTCCCTCTCTCCTATCATCCCTTCTTTCCTTCCTTCCTTCCTTCTTTCCTTTCATTCTTTCATTCTTTCTTTCTTCCATTTCACAATAATGTGGATTTTGGCCACCCTCCATATGGAGATAAAATCTCCTGAGCTTATGTCTCTATTCTGGCTACCCTTACCTTTTTTCACTAATCCCTGTCACTGTTGCTGCTTTTTTACAGCACTAAGCCTACACCCATGTTCTTGCCAGAGAATCACAGGAGTCAGTTCCCTTTGAAGCCAATGCCAGTGTAGCAATGTGAATCATTTAGCAAAGCAAGCTACACAAGTTGCTTTTAGAAGTTAATACTTCAATACTATAGACCAACTGAGTCACTTAGTATTTATTTCCCAAGCGAGGAATCTCACAACTGAAAGGACAAGTCTCTGTTTTTTAATGATTTTACCTGTCCACAATCAATAATTCTTTAACATTGAATTTTAAATTTGGGACAAACATAAGTTTTGCCTGTGCCAAGAGGGTGGCTCTGAAAATTAATTACAAATACCAAGTTCACTAGATTGCATTGAGCCCTGACTTTATATAATTTCTCAGAAATATGATACTTGCTGTTCCCTCTGCCCCATTAACTTTTGACTGCAGAACATACACATTTCACATTCATGACTTTGCTCAAAGTGAATCAGGAAGTTCTAGCACACTATCAGAAGTTTCAATCATTCATCAATTCAGCATATTTTTATTGATTGCCAAGCAAAACTGATATTAGGCAATGAGTAGCGTTGGGTATTTGCAGACCTAAAATATAGACACATAAAGTGAGTTTGTTACACACACAAACATGCTTACAAGTTTAAAAAGTTAAAGATAAAAGGGAAAAAGCATTGCCCATCAAATTTAGGTGTCAACCATTTTTCTTTTGATTTTTATAGTTTCATGATTCCTTCAGTAGGAAAGAGAAATGCTTCAAAGACATGATTTTCTATGTGATAACAGAGACAGCTACATTCATAATAATAATTTACATTAAATGACACGTGTTTTATATGATACATGGCATGGCATAGCATGTTATAATACAATATATGAAAAGGAATACTATACGATTATGTGATATAACATGATATATGAAATGACAAATATAACATAACATAAAATGATATAATAATCTTATTTAATTTGCATAGGAACTTTTTCTAACAGTTGTCCAATCTGCACTCTTAATTATGTTAAAGATATGTTTACATATTTATATTAATCTGTAATCTCATCAAGCTGAGACCCATCTGTATATTCTTTATCCTGTGAAACTTTATCTAAATCTTCCTGACAATTCACCAGAAGGAATCTACCCAACATGATAGTTGCCTCCCTCATTTTGTTCTGACATTATGACTTCATGAAGGTACAAGTAAAGCCCTATGACCACCCACGAGTCATCCGTTGTGCTTGTCATGCAAGAAACCCATCTTCCCATCTCCTGTTCACCTCTGATTACTGGCATACATTTATTTTATTGTATACCTGTTTATTTTCTCCACTTTAGGACTTTAGAAGACTAAACAAGTAAAGCACAAACCTTGGAAGGGCCTTACAAATTTAAAAAGTTTGGACCTGGTCATAAAACGAGCTCTGAATGGCTATCATTCTAGAATTGCCTTTGTTAAAGTTGAAGAGACTTATCCTTGGGCTGGTCACAGAGTAAAGGATTTTTTTAACCATAGGTGATCTTGAAGACTGTACTCTAAATCCTAGAGAGGTTTCAGTCTGAGCTGGTGGAGAGAGGAGTCCTGTGAATGAAATCAAGCATCCTTGCAATTTTGCAGCAATCATTTATAAATTCATTCCAAATTGTTGTTGTCTCAAATCAAATCAATCATGTTGCCATTTTCACTTCTGGTTTTAGTAAAGTTTATCTCCATAAAGTGCAAGTTATACAAAAATGTAAAATATCTATGACTTCTTCAGTGTGAGTGGCACCCTTTATGGGAACATACTGCCTTCTTCTACTAAGTGATACAGTAGATAGAAAGCTAAGAGTGGAATCAAGAAGAATTAAATTCAAATACAGCCTCAGGAAATTCTCAGCTATGTGACCCTGGGCAAGTAGTTTTGTCTGACGTGGTTCCCTCAACTGTAAAATGTGAAATATACATAATGCCTACCTCCCAGGGTAGTTGTGAAAATATAATTAGATAATATTTGTAAAGCAATCAGCACAGTACCTGTTACATAGGAAGTACTTTAAAATGCTTGTTCCAAATTAAACTTATTCCAAATCCACTGAGGCAGATTACAACCATAGAATTAAAAGTTAGTTGATCCTAAGCCAGAAAGAGATCATAGATTTCTGCCAGTCATAAGATCATAAGAAGAGAAGGAGGAAGAACCTCCAAGGTCTTCTATTCCAGCTGCATCATTTGGAAGACAAAGAACTTGAAGGCAAGGGAGATTAACTAATTTTACCAAGGTCACATAGTTAAAAAATATCAGAAGTGAGATTTGAACTGAGATTCCCTGACACTATAGCCATAATTCTGTCTACCAAGATTTGAATCTAGATCATTTGTCCCAAAGTACAATAGTATTAGTACAAAAGACCTAGGGAAATAGAAAGAGTTCTAAACCTGGATTCAGAGACTCTGAGTCCAAATCTTTGATCTTCACCCTGAAACCTATCCAGTCTTGTGCTAATCACTTAGCTTCTCTCAGCCTCAGTTTACTTAAGTACAAAACGGGGAGACTGTATTTAATGGCCTCCAAAATCCCTTTGATCCTTTGAGTTATGTAAGAGAAATAATTATTAAACAGATTTCTAAAATCACTCAGCTAGTTCATGTTAAAAATGAAATTAACTCTGACCTTCCTGACTGCAAGTTCTTTTCACTAAACCATAGTATCCCTACTGAGGACACATGGTATAACAAATCTTCTTTATATACAGATGAAACAAAAAACAAAAATTTTATAAAAAATAAATGTAGTGGTTAGATTTATGAAGACAAAGCATTGAAAGGGACTATATACCAGTCCCTATTCCCCACTGGCATCTATCTAAGAATGGTGGTATTAACAGAAAGTCCTATGTATATATTTATATATTTGGTCGCAGCAGAAATTACACACACACACACACATTTTTCTGGGACCAAATATACATAAATTTAACATAGACTACATAATGTTGGCTATGTTCAGATCTTGAAACATTTTCCTAAATAGTCTAATATATATACCTTGATGAGGTCCTTATTAAGGGACTTCAAGCAGTATATGTCCTGACAAATATTCCTTTCCAAGTATAGGAATCAGCATAGAACATAAGAATAAATGCATAAGAGCAAATATTTCTAGAGATCTGAATTTCTGTTATAACTAAAGAGATTACTTAACTATTAGATCAGGAACTATTGTAGCCTTTATATATATATATATTTATATATATATATACATATATATGTACATACATTTATTTATTTATTCATCCATTTATTTATTTGTTTGTTTGTTTGTTTGTTTGTTTATTTGTATACAGTCTTCAATGCTCTTCTTAAAGACAAAATGGGGAGAAGTTCCAGAGCAGAGTAGATTGAGGGAGGATTAAAAGCTGTCTCATTTCATAAGGAGGAATTAGCTATTGTCAACTAAGGATAAAGCTTCTAATTTAGTGACTCAGAACTCTCTGTGGCCCTGTACTATTTAACATTTTTAGTTGACATGACTTACAATATCAGTGTCCTGAGTATTGTTTCCCAATGACACTAAACAGAAAGAGGTAGCCATTGGAGAGAGGAGAAATATATGGAGTATTTTTAACAGACTGGATCGCTAAAGGTAGCTAGGTATCATAGTAGATAAAGCACTGGGCTCAGAGCCATGAAGACCTGAGTTCAAATTCAACCTCAAACAGTTACCAGCTGTATGACCTGTAAGGCACCTAGCCATCCTCATCCAATATGGGGATACTCAACTCTAATGTGGGACTGATAATAATCATAATACTTATCTCTTAGGGTTATTGAGAGAATTAAATTAAATAATATTTATCAAGTGTCTGGCACATAATAAGTGCTTAATAAATGCTTATTTCCTTTCTTCTAGTCTAAAGGAGGTAAACTTCTGATATTGAATAGAGGCAACAGTAAGGAAGCCTTTCCTTATAAAAGTCCTAAAATTTGTTTTTGTTTTATTTTTTATTTTTTCTTTCTTTTATTTTTGTCTTTCTCTTTGACTCATTATTTGAAGTTTTACCTACTAAAAACAAAAACAAAAAATAAATAAAAGCTCATCAAATATTTGAAACTGACTATAAAGTTCCCAAAATTAAACATTACTGATTCTCTCAAATGATTCTTTTATGTATAAACTTCACTCTCCTGGTTGCCCTACTCTGGACATGCTCTAGCATAACCAAGTTGGGCTGCTGAAGAAGAATCCTATTTAAAGGTAAAACTAGATGACATCTGTGGCCCCTTTCCAAGTCTGAGATTCTATGATTCTTAGTGAAAGATGATTGAAGTTTCAAGTTTGAACAATGGAGCAATAGTACTTATCATTGACAGAAATGTTGAAATTGAGAAAGAAAATTAGTCATAATAACAACTTTCAAAACCATGAAATATTCTTATACAGAAGTTAGGGATCCGCTGTTCTCCAATAAATAGAGAGTAAGAAGATGTGACAGCAAAAGAAATTTAGATTAGGTATAAACAGCTTGTTTGGAAGAACTACAATACAAATTAAAAAAGAGTTCTTTGTGTACTTGTTCTGGAAATAATTTAATAATAAGAAAGATCCCAATATTCTTCATATATGTAGTCATGGCAAGAGGTAGAAGGATGGACTTAATGACTTTTGTGGACTTTACTTGTAGTATGCCTTTTAAAAAATGAAAAATTTGGCTAGAAAATGCCAAGTAGGGTCAGCTAGTGGTTTAGTTGATAAAATACTAGATCTGGAGTCAGGAGGCCCCAGATTCAAATCTGGCCTCAGATATTTCTTAGATATGTGACTGAGCAAGTTGTTTAACTTCATTTGCCTAGCCCTTGTCCTTCTGCTCTAGAGTTGCCACTAGGACAGAAAGGGTTTTAAAAAAATAAAATAGCAAGCTAATATTTTCAAGATATATTCCTAATTAATGAGACTAAGACAACTGTAATATTCTAAAACAAAACTATTCTTGATTCTTTTGTAAAACATAGGATAATGATCTGAATACACCCCAAATGATATTCCTTATTTTGTTTTATCACTCTATACTATACTACAAATATAAAATATAACTGTAGCAGCAAAATTAGAATAACTTGTATAAAGCATAGAGAAAATGTATTTGAATTTAAGAAAAACAGTGTTTTCCTTTTCCATGCAGTTTTAGAATATGTTTCCCTATATGTGAATTATTTACTTCAGATATTCAAGTGAATGTTGTTATTTTGAAAATCACATTTTCACCATCAATTGAGTTTACTTTTTCTTTACTTAAACTTGGTTTCTTATAGAAGAATGTATGCAGTACACCCTCAGCACTTTGCCTCAAGCAAAACAGTACATTTACCTGTCAAAGGTGATGATTTTTAAACTTTTTATGTGTTTTGTTAAAGGCTTGAAAAGCACCATAGTTCTTTTAAGCAATCAACAGGAACTTTTTGCTTTGTGATTTGATCCCTCACCTTTCTGGCACCACAGTCCGAATTGACATCTGGACAATCTCATTCTTGGTTCAAGTTGACAATTATTAAACTTGTTGGAAATTTATCATAAAACAAAAGTAAAGAACTATAGGGCAGAGATCAATGGTTATCTATCACCTAATTTTTGCTTGTGTGTGTATGTGCTTGTGTGTGTGTATGTGTGTGTGTGTGTGTGTGTGTGTGTGTGATTTTTCTGTTAAAGAAAGCCCAGAGAACAAGATCTTAGACCAAGATCATTTAAGGAATTCAATTTACATTGCATTAGAAAGATTAGATAGCACTGGTGCTTTTGTTGTAATCATCATCATTATTATTATCCCTTGTCCTTTATTAAATATCTCTTTTGGGTTAGTTGCTGCTCCAAGACTTATACAGTTGTGACTCAAGGGACACAATGAAGTTAACATATTAAAGGTCAATAATAAGGCAGAAAAGTGCCAGACTTGGAAAAAATGTTGGCATGAATAAGACCTATTCATTTCTAGAAAAATACTTTAAAAAGGTAAATTCTTATGGATGCTGAAATAAACTAAATTCCAATTTGTGCCTCATTACAAATCATAGTTCTTGATGTTTAATGGACTTATCACTGAGGAAATCTAAGTGTCCTGTGATGTTATTGCATTTTTTAATTAATTAAACCTTGAATGCACTTAGGCACAAGACCAAGCCCATATATACACTCCTCACTGTTTTCTTGTACAGTCAAAATAAACATCACCTAAATCTTTAGCACAATATTCCTCCTGAAAAAGAGAGCTAGCAGATGTTATTGTCTCCTTTTGAAAATGAGGGATTTAAAACATTGAGAGATCAAGTGCCTACAGAGTTTGTATTAAACTGCCTCCACTCCAATCTCTATTCCCATAAAGCTTCTATTCCAGTCTTTG
Organism: Gracilinanus agilis; assembly: GCF_016433145.1. Taxonomy (NCBI): domain Eukaryota; kingdom Metazoa; phylum Chordata; class Mammalia; order Didelphimorphia; family Didelphidae; genus Gracilinanus; species Gracilinanus agilis. Next base: position 176,557,181 of record NC_058134.1, read on the forward strand.
AGTTGCCAAAACATATGTTTTTTCAACTAGGAAATGGAATTTTATTAGCAAGAAAAAGTATTCCTTATGCTTCTGTATTCTGTTCCTCATCCCTCATTTCTCCTCATCCTGGTAATGCCTATACGAATTAAGGTGACAACAGAAGCATTTTTTAAACTAACATTTTAAAACCTCTTTTATATTACTGTTTAAATAAGGTTTTATTTTTATAATCATTAAATAATTCCTTAACACCTATACTTCATGAGTTCCTAGGTTAAGCACTATATAAATGTTGATTGAAAATCCAATACTTCATTGGAACTTTCTGATCTATTTTTGGATCTTGTCAGAGACAAAAAGAAGTAACTGAAACATAAATCTCTCTCAATATACAGCCTGATTCTCCTATAGATTAATAGGTACCAAGTAGTTTACATGAGATTAGTAGGGGAAGGAGAAGGAGAAAAGAAGAAAGAGAAAGAATTAGATTTACCTTTCAGAAGCAGAAAGCAAATGACTTCCTTTGGTCCTTGGTTATAGAGTTTGCTATTTTAAGCTATAGGGCAAGAAAGAAGCCATACTTGATTAATTTCTTACAAAAAAAGATTACTTGTATTTGTTTTTCTTAATTGTGGTTTTGGTATTAATATGTATTGGTGAAGAAGACAGAGGGAAGGGATGAGATAATCATACTAATGGTTAAATAATTATTAAAAAATGTACAAATAACATAATGTTTCTGGAGATAAAGTGCTACCAGAGTTCCCCATCTCTTTAGTCACTTTAAGTAGTCTAGAACTTTCTGTCAACATTTTACTTGGCATACACTCAAGGATTATTTTAAATCAATTGTAATGGACTTCAGGGCTAAGATGGTGACAGAGAAGAACCAAAGGTCTTCTTTTCCTCAGCACCAACCAATATAAAATGCCTCAAAAGGACAAAAAACAAAATCAAATGAGTGAAGGGGCTCTACTTTAGGGCACAACCTTCAAGGTAGGCAGTGTTTGGGCATTTCGATGCTATATGGCGGTAAAATTACTCCTACCAAAGCATGAACTAATCACACACACACACACCCCCCACTCCACCTACAGCACCAGAGTCAAAGTGAGCCCCAGGGCAATCTCTAGGTCCTCACAGGGGTTGGCTGAGGATACCATAGACTTATCCCTCAGAATAGCAAGACTTGGGACCCCAAGAGGCTGTGGAATGCAGAGCTTGGGAACAGAGATAGAGTAGAGAGGGGCAAAGGATTTGGAATATGATATTCTAAAAGGCAAAAGATCTAAGATTACAAATAAGAAATAACATACTGGTTAAACAGTATAATTGCTCAACAGGGAAATGGACATTAACTAAAAAAAGAGAATTTTCAAGCTTTCATAATTTTAAAAAAAGAGCTAAATAAAAATTTGAATTTCAAGCATAACTTTGAAGATGATAAGTATACAATAAGCAAAAACATAATCATAATTCATAGTTTCAACTCAATAAGTTAAGTGTTTAATTTTGCATGTGAGAAGATACAAATAATATCTAAGAATTTTTATTTTTATTAGGATAGTTAGAAGGATTTTACATTGAAAGATAATGTAGGAATGAGTTAATTATATTGGGATGATATAAAAATGAGGGAAAAGTTAAATGATAAGAAAGACGGATGCCCAAGGACAATGTTGCCAAACCTTTTAGAGAGCTAGTATCCAAATTACAACCCTCATGCTACATGTGATCCCCCTGCCTTAACTCAGGTGAAAGAGGGAGGAAGCACTCCCATTGGACTATTGAGCAGAGGACCAGGTGAGGTGATAAATGTCCTCAGGTGTGCATGGAGAGTGGGAGGGGAGCATCCTTTTCTGGCATGCTTGTGCACATGTGCCCTAGGTCAGCTAACATAGCTCCATGAGAACAGAGAAGGGAGGAGGAAAAATGGAAAAACTACTTGATGTGGAGGTGTTCAATGAAGGATGGAATTGGTGGGAGGGAAGTCTACATTTTTTTAAACCTTACTTTCCTTCTTAGAACCAATACTGTGTTCGTTCCAAGGCAGAAGAGGAGAAAGGGCTAGGCAATGGGGGTTAAGTGACTTACCCAGTCTCACACAGCTAGGAAATGTCTAAGGCCAGATTTGAATCCAGGATTTCTCATCTCTAGACCTGGCTTTCAATCCAGTGAACTACCGAGCTGCCCCCAATAGGGAGCCACTCTTGAATCTCACTCACATCTAAAATAGTTAAAAGAGGGATATATGTGTGTGTGTGTATATATATGCATATATATATATATATGTGTGTGTGTGTGTATGTCTATGTGTGTGTAT
>NC_058134.1:176564423-176766369 GCF_016433145.1 Gracilinanus agilis
CTTCGGTGTATTGTCTCATAGGTGGAAGATTGGTAAGGGTGGGCAATGGGGGTCAAGTGACTTGCCCAGGGTCACACAGCTGGGAAGTGGCTGAGGCCGGGTTTGAACCTAGAACCTCCTGTCTCTAGGCCTGACTCTCACTCCACTGAGCTACCCAGCTGCCCCCTAAAATATATTTTTTTAAATTAAACTAGGAGAAAGTCACAATATGTGATGAAATTGTTTTAGTTCTCAGTGTCATTGTGAATGTGACTAACATGATGTTTGGCAAATATCCATTGGGCCAGGATAAAAGTACTCTTCTGAAATTTGCTTCTCTATATATTCTGTTGATAGGTACTAGTTCTATCCTTTTGGACCATGTAGAAGAAATGTAGAATGTATTTCATCTTCTGCATTAAAAATAGTAGCTTGATGGATAGAACATTGATTCTTGAGTAAGGAAGACATGAGTTCATATTTTTCTTTGAATCCTTAACAGATATGTGATGCTGGGAAAGTCATTTAACATTTCCCAGTCTCTGGTTCCTCGTTTTTAAAATAAGGTTAATAATAGAACTTTCTTCCCAGGATTATAGTGAAGATCAATTGAGATTTTATATGTAAAATGCTATGGAAATATTAAGGCACAGTAGAAATGCTAGCTGCTGCTGCTACCAATACTTACATTACTACCACTATCCTTTTGTTCTCTGAGCTAGGAAAACTTTGCTAATTCTTTGGATCATGCTTGTTATATTTTCAAGTCATGCTTTCTCACCTATATAATTTTGAAGAGGAAAAGGATTCTAGTCACTCTGAGAAAGATCTCCAGGAGATGGTTCAATTTGGAAGAGAACAAGGCATTTGTGTTCCATCTTAGGTTGCAAAGGAATGACATTGGTAACGTTAGGCCAGATAGTCTGTCTTTATGTGACCCAACAAATATATTACACTTGCCATTGTGTGTGTGTGTGTGTGTGTGTGTGTGTGTGTGTGTGTGTGTAATGGATTCCACTAATATCTATGTGCATCTGTATATATATAAAAGAGACTCTGTGACTGAAGCTTTTGCTTCATTCACCTCTGGGGCCTTCAGGCCTTGGCCCTCAGCTCAAGTCTTGTCCTTTTTCCAATTGAGGAATAGTTAGATCTGCTTGGGTTAAACCAGGCACCTAAGTGAATTATTTCGTTTGTCAGGTTAATTATCTTATTTATCTTATCCTCTCTCTAAATTTCTTAATTTCTCTCTCTCCTCTCTTTTTTAAATAAACTTCCATAAAAGTCATTTTAACTTGAGGTTATTCTTTAATTGGGGATTGATAATTATTCAATTCCCTGGTGACCTAACCTTTTAGTAGTCACCCAATCAAAACCCCTTTTCACCCCTTACATTGCATACACTCATGTGTATCCTTTATGTCTATATATTTAAATGCACCTATGCACAAAAACCTACATAAACACACATGCACATATATAAGCACATGTGCATGTATTTACATGTCAGCACATGTTTATGTAAGTACATATGTATATGTACAGACACACATACAGAATTTTCTTGATTTCATCACTTTCCTTCCCGGCTGGCAATTTGAGTTTGGAATCTCAGATTTGTTAAGTAATTTTCAACACAATCAATTATGTTGTTCTGGGTGAATATAATTGGTTTTGAAACCAAGACCCAGAATATAAGTATCTATCATCATTTCACTGGAGCAGAATGAAACAAAGATGGAGCTCGTAGCCAAGACATATTGGATTAGACAGATACGTTTCCCTTAGACAGGAACAGAAAAAACATTTAAGTCCCTGAATCTCGCTAAATTTGACTATATTTTTCTGCATAAAGTTGATGGAATACAGCAAAAGTTAACCATTCTATGGAAGACAGTCACTTGGTAGCCTCAAGATCTTGTTTTTGTGCTGAACTGAAATCCCAATCCGTTCTTATCTTACACTGAATTGCCACAGCTTTTAATTTTTCATGATGTGTCTACTTTTAAATGGGTATGGTACACTGCTTAGCAAGGAAGAAGAAAACATTTGAGTTTTTTTTAAAAAACACTGATGATAGATTATTAATCTGAGTCATTGTCAGACTATCACGATTCTTGTGGTGGACTTGAGATTAAGAATCAAATTGAATTGTCCTGGATGTCATAGGTATATAAGAGAGAGAAATAAGGATAGTAGGTTGTGGATGACATTTCTGGTCATTGGGTTAATAGCAAACTTGCTAGGGAAAAAAATGTGCCCTTTAGTGCAATAGCTTAAAGTTATGTAATGAGATTAGAGCTAAAAGAGATTCAAAATAACAAATATTATAAAGTTTTAGACATGTAGAAAAGTAGAACTAAATTCAAATCTTTCCTTATTAGCTATGTGACCATTGACATCATTTAATTTTTTCAATCCCCAGGCACCTTTTTAAGGCTGAAAATTATGCAAATACAATGATCTGTCATGGAGGACAGAGTTCTTACTTCTAGAAATTCCTACCCCAATGAATACAGACATCCTTTATGTATTCATATATTATGAACAAACATTCAATGTAGCCCCTACATACAAAAATACATGTTATATTTTTCATTCACCACATTCTGATAATTTTCATTAAAGATGCTGAGTTTTTCAGTTATCCAATATTTGAAGCAAATTTTCTTGGCTCCTGTGTTAGAAGGAGGGTAGTATACTTCATAATTGATCTTCTTAGCTTGACTATCATCAAAAAGTTGTTACCTACAAAATAGACTATGGTCATTGAATCAAATCCATGCCTGGTGCCTGTTTTTGTAAGACTTTTTGTGAACCATACAAAAATAGACATTGGACTGCAATCATTTTTCTGGCCATAGTTTTCTGGCCCTAGAATTTTCTTGTTTATAAATCCCTACTTGAACACACTGACATCTAACTCTAGCTTTATCTGCATTTAAAGTTATTTCTCAGAAATTTAGGAACTGAGGTAACAGAGAGTGGATTAATTATTCCCTAGCCCTATTACATGATTTGAGAAATAATAACATAATATATATATATATATGCATATATATATATATAGCATAGTCTAGATTCTTTTTTTTTTTCATTTAGAGTATGACTCTTGTACATGTACAGTGTTTCTGCTTACACTTTTAATTTGGACCTCTATTTTCAACTCTTTTAACTAGCACTTATATTCAATAGCTGTAAAGGCTTTTAGCCATAATAAATCTTTGCCTGACTTCCCAAAGCAAACAGTGCTGAGGAGAGTGATCCCTCCAATAACATTTTGTCAGCTCAAATCACCACTACACTGCAAGTGATTCAGACAGCATGAATTGACTCTGTGCCTTCTGGCCTCTGGTTAGTCCCTGTTTCCTTCTTATTTTTTTAAACTTATAACTGGTTCTCAATATTATAAGAACTCTGAAAAGGCAGTATTCAATCTAGGTGACTGGCTAGAAGCCCATTTTCCAAAAGTTTTCTCCTATTTTTTATTGCTTCTGGTGTTTATTCCCTGAGAAGCTTCAATAACCTGCCTAGTCTAGTTATCTTGAAAACCATGTCCACTAAATTTCTACATTAACTTGCATATAATTGAATGTTATTCAAAATTTTGGTGCTGAGGTTTTACTTTTAGATTCTATATACTTGGGAAATAAAGCAAGAAAGTGACTCCTGACTTATTAACAAGCATATCAAGGGGAAGGGTCATATGTAACAATTTGTATCCTTTATGATATTGTGAAAACAGTAGAAATGGTTTTATACCCTTTATCCTTAACTTAACTGTCATTAAATATATATGTAATAGGAATGGGTTGTAGTAGGATAAAATAAGACACTGCCTATGTCATCAAGTACCTTCTAATCAAGCAGGGAGATAATACAAATATATAAACAAATGTAATATGTGATAAAATATTAAAAGTAAAACATCAATAAGATATAAAATAGGTGGTGTGTGGAGTTTCTAGAAGTGAGAAATCAGTCATATATTTGGAAAAATGGGGGGAGCATTCATGCAATACCTGAAAAAGTCCTTAAAGGAATGAATGGATTTCATCTGGTCATGGTTGAGTAAAAACATTCCAAATATGAGGACTAATTACTGATATTATAGCCAGATATTCTATATAATTCTAAGTAGAACTCACTATTCTTTAAGAAAAACAATTCATTATATGTCTTTGGAACAGACTAGATAAGCAAGAAATAAAAGCAATAGAATCAAGCATTTAAAATCCAAGAACATAAACTAATGGGGGGAAGGACTATTTTCAAGAGCTACTAGGAAAACTAGAAAGCAATTTGTCAAAAATATTTGTACCAGCATCTTACAATACCTATCACTATAAAATGTGAAAAAATAAGTGGAGGTTCAAAGGTTATATAACTAAAATTGGAGGAAATACTTCAAAGTAAATTTCTCGAGTATAATGATATAAGAAGAGTGGATTCATAACTAAATGAAAGACAGAAGAAACCATAAAAACAAAATAATTCATTTTTGTTATTTGAATGTTTTAAAACTTTTGTTTGGACAAGTGAAGCTACAGCAAAAAGGGAAACTGTTGATTGGTAGATGAATATCTAATCAAATATTTCTGATGAAATTTTAATATTAAAAATATATCAAATTAGCATAGAAATATAGAAGACCTTTAGTAAATAAGTAGCCAAAGGGTCTGAACTAAGAGAATTTCAAACTATTAAGAAACATAGAAACTCAACCTGTATCACTACTAATCCTATCATATCAAAAACTCTACATGTAACTAAAAAAATTCTAAAAATTGAGAAAAAATTAAGTAAGAAAAGAAAGATTAGAAAGATTCAATGTTAGAGAAGATGGAAAAGTGAACTTTGAAGGTAGTCTCAGGATTATTAGAGGTCAAAACATAATGTGCATTATAGGCTTGAATATGGCAAGTTTGAAGTCATGGAGACGGTAGGTGTAATACTGGATTTGAGAATCATGTTAAAGTATGGTATATGGAACATAAGAAGAGGATTAAGTATAAGTAAATCTAGAGGTAAAAGCAGGAGCCAAATTACACACACACACACACACACACACACACACACATATATAAAGGACTTATGTAATGCACTTTAAAAATTTTAAGGATCTATATGAATATTAGTGATTATTTATTTTTATTGTTACTTTTGAAGGCAAAATGGATCTACTGAATATTTTCAGCAGGAAAGTAACTGTTTCTTTTGCAAATAAAGGGAAAATTGGACAATGTAGAGATAAATAAAATTACATAACTTTTCATTGACATTCAAAATATTATATAAAATGGAATTTATATTGTAGGATCAGAGAAAGAAAAATTTCCCAACTTTCAAAAAAGAGACTAGATATGTTACAGGATTAAAAAATTAAGGTAGTGATTTTGACTTTGATTCCTTGTATAATTATAGAAAGAGATATACAGAGGTGGCCTCATGAACATTTTGAAGAAGCTGACATGACTAGAATAGCAATAATTTATTCCAGACATCCTCTAATTTCCTTTTGGAACAGGTACACAAGTGGTCAGTCATGGAATTGTCATAAATCGGGATTGGAAATGGTAAATGTAGGAAGTAGAGTTGATGGAAGACCTGGATCAAATTGAGTGAGCTGAAGAATACCTATATTTCAGGTATTTGATTATGTCTTTAACGCCACATGTGTGAATGAAATGTGTGCTGTACAATAATACAGTTACATTCTTGCTGAATGACTAAACCTAAAGATTAATGGAGTAGTGTCAGCTTGGAGGACATTCTTAAGCAGAAAAGATCAAGAATATTTTCCTGGTCTGTGCTTTTTGTCTTTTTTTTTTAAATCAGTAATTGGGATTAAAGTATGTGACATAGTTGTCATATACGAAGTTTATCCTGAATTGAGAAATATATGTCAGATAAAAAGTCAATATGTGAAAAGATACTGAAAACATCCTTAAAGGAACCTCTTTTTTGAACATATTAAGGGCAGCATGTCCTCTATTTATTTTAGAGATCTTTAATTTTAAGATGAATTTTAAAATCAGTAAATATCAAGTTCTCTACTTGGGCTCAAAAAATAAAAACAAGAGAAAGCCTACTGGATATTAGCTTAGGTTTTTGGGGGTGAATTTGCTTGTTTTAGCGAAAAATATTTAAGGCATTTAGTGGTCTGCCAAATATATAAAAGCCAAGAATAGTACATGGTACTTTCAAACTAAACATAATCTCAGTATTTACAGAGGCAAAATTTTGTTTGGCTTTCAGAAAAATCAAGCTGATCATATTTATCTGGTCAATTCTACCCCTCCAAAATCTATCCAAAGAATCTATTTTATGCAATCCCAATATCAATCTAAAAAGGACCCTCATGATGATTTTTTGAACTATAGTAATAAATTCTTACTGTCCAGAAAATTGGATAGAAGAGGATTCTAAACTAACATTAGGAGAAAAAGCTTCTTAAATATTATTAAAAAGGCATTTCCTATAAAGTAAAGAGATCATAAAAAGGAGAAGGGATCTATTTGTATGAAAATATTTATAGTAGCAATTTTTTGTGTTGGCAAATAATTAGAAATTGAGGAGATATCCATGAATTATGGAGTGGTTGAAATTTCATTCATATAGGGAACATCTGGATTAGAAAATTGGGATATATGTTATTGATGAAATATTATTGTGCTATAAGAAATTGTAAGCAGAATGATTTCAGAAAAAAGCTGGAAAAATCTTCATAAACTAATGAAAAGTGAAGTAAGAAGAGTAGGGAGAACATTGTATGCAGTAACAGTATACCCTACAAAGATCAACTGCAAAAATTAGCTACTCTTAGCAATACAATGATCTTGGACAATTCTGAAAGTCTTTTGATAAAGAATGCTATCCATATCCAGAGGAAGAACTATTGTAATCCATTGCAGATCAAAACCTATTATTTCACATAGTTCATTTATGCTTTTACTTTGGGGTTTGGGTTTAATATGAGAGTTTCTTACAACAATGACCAATAATGAAATATGTTTTGCATGACAATACATGCATAAACCAGATCAAATTGCCTACCATCTCTGAGAAGGGGCAGGGAAAGGAAGAAAGAAGACAATTCGGATCTTATAATTTTGGGAAATGTATGTTGAAAATTGTTATTACGTATAATTGAGAAAATTAAATATCTTTGAATAACATTTTAAAATATGCAGTTCAAAAGGCTATCGACTGTCTTATGAGGTAGCCAATTTTTCATAACTAAACTTCTTCAAATAAATCTTAGATGATGATTTGTAATAGACAGAGTTGAGAAGATTTATATTCTTAAAAAAGTTCAACTAGGTGATTTCTTAAGTCCCCTCCATAATAACTGAGAGTCTAGAGTCCTGTAATTTTTTTCTTATTTGAGTAATGAGTCAAATTGCAATGGCAAGAGAAATAGCTGGGTAATGAAGTTGCAGAGGGGGACAGTATAGACTTATTTTTAAAAGTTTTGAAGTTAAGTAGGAAATTTTAAGTTATTTTGAGAATTTGATTGAGTAGAGGGAATGTATTTTTCAGAAATAAGGAAAGTGAGCATTTATCTATACTGAAAAGAATGAATAAGGTAGGAATTGTGCCTCTGATTTCATTAACATAGGGAACAAATGTATTAGGAAATTCTTTCTACCAATGCAGGTTAGCACATTGTCTGCAAATAGTCCTTTATTGATAAGGTAAGTCACTTGCTTCAGATAATGCTATCATTAAGTGCCAAAGGGAAGTTTTGAATTCAGGTCTTTCTCATTTAAAAGCCAACACTCTATCCACTAGCTGCAAGAGTCTTGGGACTATTAAGGTAAACTTTCAAATGAGGAGTCAATTTGCTTGGGGTAAGAAAGCGTGAGTTCTTCCTATTGTTCAAAACAAGAAAATAAGAAGTTCAAGAAACTAACCACATTTTGTATTAACTGTGAAAAATGCAAAATCTTAAGGAGATTTCTCGAACCTTTACCCCCAAAATCTTCAACCTCTGCCTGGATGTACAAATCTATTCATGGACTTATGTTCCAGACATTTTCAGGGATTTTCATTGTGTTTTGTAAAGTGTTCTAATGAAACCCAGCTCTGTCCTTTTCAGTCATCTTATTACAACTAATTATAAATATTAACTCTGTCCAACCACTGTCAGGAAGAGATGAAAGGCATTGAGAAGGGATGACACTCCTCATTTCCTATGAAATACCTATACTACCAAATGAAAGGCTGCATAAATTTGGAATATCTTCTCTACTTTTCCTCAACCCAGCAAAAAACCTAGCTAGAGCACTAAAAAACAGAATCAATAAAAGAATAAGGCATGGTGGATTAGTATCAATGGGTGCACTTGATTGAAAGCAAAGAGTAGAATCAAGCTAGGTCTGGTCTTGTCTCCCCCATAACTACTTGGGGCCTAGCCCCCAAATGGTGAAAAGTTGCTGTTCCAATGTGGGAGGGATATGAAACATCATTGTAATGCAGCCCTAGGGGAAAAAAAGGGAAGTAAAATAAAAGGGAGGAGCATTAGTGAAAACTCTAAAACTATCAAAGATTCAAAGAGGAAGAAAATCAGTTAATAACATGAAATAGCTTTTAGTTCATCTCTTGAGGAATCTCTAGTCAAAAGGGAAGGATTCAGAAAATGAGTAATAAGGCAATATAACTGGGGAAAAAATGAAATTCAAATCATCTCATGAGAAAAAACTCAAACTTGAGCACAAGAAAACATATCAATGAGGAATAGATTTAAAGAAGAAAATTTTCACTCTACATATCAAGTCTAAACAGTTAAGAATTAAAATTTCAAAACAAATGATATGAATCAAAACCTGGCACAGTGTACCAAGGAATCCCAAAAAGCATGGAAGTAGAACAAAATATTCCCAAATTGTTCAAGAGAAAAAATACAAATGATAAAAACAAAATCTATTGCCTGCACAGAAGAAATAACTTACAGAATTGAAAAATTGAATCAAGGAGAGTCAAGGGATAGAGTAGGAAAAGGCATGGAACAAAACTATACTTCATGTATACTCATACTAAGATGAATAATGCTTACATTTAATAATTTTATTGAGAAATGATAAATTTTTCAAACAATCAGGAGAAAGACTTTCAAATATAGGAGAAGAAAATTTATATAACAGGGAAGGGAATGGTATGATATAGATGTACAAAAGGAGTTCAAGATGCAAAATCAGATGACAAACTCTGCAAATCTGAGCTGAGTCATTAATGGAAAAAATGGATATTCAATTAAAAATAGATTTTCAAAAATTCCTAGAATGAAAATCAAACTCAAATAAATTTTTCATCTTGTTAATCCTGCAACAATAGAAACATGATGACTATAAACTGATATGGCAGTTAAGAAAAATAAATTATCTGGGGTAAAAAGAGGGTGAACACAGGGGAAAAAAGGTAGGGAGTTAAAAACTACAAAAATAGAAACAAAGTAACAAATACTTAACAAGATTTCTTTCTCAAACTACACGAAGAGATAAGGGGAAAAGCATTTTGAATTAAGTCTGGAAGAAGAGATCTGAAATATGATGGACTAAAGGTCACCACAATGCATCAACAAACCAAAGTTTTAATATAGGAAAACAGATGTGGTAAAATGAAGGATGAAATGGAATAACAGTTATCAATGAAATGAATATACGATATTAAAGAAAAGAAACTAAACAGATTAACAACAAGATAATAAATAAAACAGAATAAATCATTAAAATTAAGTAAGAGAAATTTTGGGGGGGTATTTTTGGGGAAGGAGGGAAATACTAAAATGCAACACACCATGAGGCAACCTTTTAAAGAAAGGAATGGAAGAAAATTAAATTATAAAACAAATTAAATTAACTGAATTCTTCACAAAGAACATATTAAGAAACTACACTATAAGAATACTATACTATCAGAAAATATGTGTGTATCTGTGTGTATATATACATACATATATATGTATACACACAAATGCATGCATATTATAAGTACATATACACATAAAACCCCTATATACATATATGTTCAGATATAGTGGATGAGTATTTATTTATTAAAACTATGAAGACTCAAAGCCATCATACATACACTCACAAAAAAAAACAGAAAACAAATATTTTAACCAAATAAAAAGAAAGAAATCAAACATTACAGCTTACAAAAGGAGAAAAGAAATCCTGGGCTAGATATTTATAATTTAATTCTATGAAGTATGTAAAAGATAATTCATACATAAGGTACACAAAATATACTCAAAAACAGTGTCAGAAGACAATTAAACAAATTCAGTGTCACAATCAAAGGATGGACTTTTAAATTGTTGAAAAACAAGAACAAGGCCTCCAGCCTTTTAGGTTTATTCTCCATGGAGAATTTATTGAAAGACATAGACAAGAGATGCAACAGCTTGTATGGATTGGGAACAGTATTTGAGAAAGAAGAGACATTGCTGAGCTTATAGACCACTAAACTATTGAAGTAAAGTGTATTTGTCTTATGAACATAGAAATGAGAAATCCTTCATGTTGTAGGAAACAATGCAAAGATCACACTGTATACTCTAGTCTGTATTACATTTTACAAGACTATATTTATTGTCTTGTATTGGTCTCTTATTATTTGATATGCTAATGTTAGCTCAAAAAGAGTGTGAGGTCTACAAGGTTAGTATTAGGTTCCATAATCATATGAACCCTTGACCAAGGGTGTAAGACAATAATGGTTGAGTTTTAGTTGATGAAATAATGAATCAAGTTAAAAAGAGTAAATAGCATTAGAATTGAAGCAGAAAAGCTTTGTGTGAATATAAATGCTTACCAGATTTTAGATTTAGATAAATATGACCATTTTCTCCATTCTCACCCTAAAGATTAATTTATTAAGATAGGAATATTTTCATGAAAAAGGCATATCACAACCTATAAATATATCTGTAATTATATCAACTAGTGGTGCCACAGTTACTGTGGGAAGCACTAACTGTCCAAGAAAGTATGATCTTAAAACAACTTTTAAACAATTTGTTCCTTACAGGATTGCTTTATGAGGAACAATTTGAGATTTATTATATTTAATTGGTCCATAGGGAATCATTAACTATTTTCAAAATGTTATCCACAGGAAACTTCCCCACACATCTCATTAATGCACAATGTATTCCTCTGAGAATGTAGATTTGTAGTAAAACAAGTATCCTGAAGTTTATGAAAATATCTCATTATTTATAGATGTATGGGTTTATTTTAAGATATGAAAACTTCCTAGATGCAATTTACCCTAGCAAGTTAGTGTCAAATACCAATTATCTGTATTGAGACAAACACTGTATTATCCAAAATGGCAGACAACTTAAATCATCTTTATCCCCATCATCATCATATTTAAAATTAATGTTTACAAAACCTTTTAAAGTTGACAAATTCTTTTACTTTCATTATTTCATTTAATATTCACTAAAGGAATATACTAGTTAGGAATATACTATTCTCTAATATTGTTTAAATTTAAAAGATGGGAAAACTAAAGAGTTTAGTAACTTGCATGTGATTACACTACTGATAAGTTTTAGAGGTGGAATTTGAATTAACTGATCAATCACTCAAGTATTTCTCCAGTATGTACTATGTGAATTAAAATACTGTACAAAGAATGAAACAAGTCCTACTCTCAAAAGGCTCACATTCATATCTTTCTGACTGAGGCCAGAATTTTCTCCACTTCATCAATATTGTTTAAGTAGCTTCATGTAATGTATTAATATTTGTATTTCAGTATTAATATATCTGATATTCTGAGGATGCATAATGTAGTACTTCCTTTAAACCTCCAGAGTTTAATACTAAAGGAATAGGAGAGGAGGAGGAAATTGGCTTTCACCCATGCTGGATTTAATGACAGGAGAGTATTTTATCTTGCACCACTTCTCCAGCCTTTTCTGCATATGTTGGACATCTTATCGCATTCAAATATTCTCTTCTCTCTACTTCTCTCTCTATCCCCAAGTTTTGAACAATAGGAAGAGCTCAGGTTTTCTTATCCCCAAACCAAGCAAATTGCCTCCTTATTGAAAAGTTTACCTTATTAATTCCAAGACTCTTTCAAAAGGAGGTACAGTACATTTCAAATAAAATAATGAAGCTATATTTAAATCCTCTTTTCCAATTTTAAGAAACTGGAAAGCTATCCATTTGCCACATAAAGACAAAGTTTATCCACTTTTCCAACTTGTTGTAGACTATATCAGTGGTGTCAACTGAAAAAGAAATGGGATAGAATGATCCACACATAAGGAACCATACAGGTTATGTGTGGACATAATTTAAAATGTAATGTTATTTATGCTTTATTGTGTTTTTATTTTATTAAATATTTACCAATTATGCTTTATATTGATTTGTGCTACACTCAGGATGTGACTGGATAGACATGTTTGACAGTTCCAGACTATATACCACCTGCCATGGTGATATAAAATACTCTAGCAGAATTGACATAAATCCTTTCTCCCCTTTTCTACCAAAGTGAGTTTTTCCCTAAAAATATGTATGGCCATATTACTTTTCCTGTACCTCAATAAAGATCATGAGTTCACTAATACTTTTAGAATTAAATATAACATCCTTTTTTTGGCAGTTAGTAATCTTCCTACCTTTAGAATTATTGCATACTACTCCTCTCCATTCATTGAACCATTTATATTGGTGTAATTGCTGATCTTCACACTTTCTCCTTTCTTCATGCCTTTGAAATGGCTATTCCTTATATCTAGGATCATCATCCTTTCTGGATTAACTTCTAAATTTTCATGGCTTCCTTCAAGACTCAGCTCAATCCCATTTGCAAGATTTTTTTAGTCCTTTCTATCTACTAGTATCCACATCTCTTAGGTTCTTTTTCATCTACTATGTGTATTTCTGTGTGTATTATATATGTGTATATGTGTGTACATATATACATGCATATATACATGGTTTCTTTCACAAGAGAATGTGAGGAATCAGACGCTTGAGGTCAAGGACAGTTTTAATTTTTCTATACATCTCCAGGGCTTAACACAATTCCTGGAACATGGCAGGGAAGTAAAAATGTTTACTCAAAAACTATCTCTTTAGATTTATATAATATTAACATAAATAACACTTTTATTTTTCATTTACATGCAGAAAAATTTTTTTGAAAAAAATTTTGGACATTTTAAAATTTAGATTTTCTTCCTCCCACAGGTGGTGAATAGGCTGTTATAGGTTATACCCCTACATTCATATAATACATATTTCCATATAGAGTTCATATCATGATAGAAGACACAAATCAATGATACATCAGAAATCTCATGAAGGAAATATAGTGGAAGATAACATGTTTTGACCTTTACTCAGATTCCAACTCCTTCTTTGGTTATTTATAGCATTTTCAGCAGGAGTCTCTTGTGGTTGTCTTGGAGATTTGCTTTGGTGATAATGGTTTAATTCTTCACAATTGACTATAGCATAATATTTCTATTACTGTATACATTTTTCTTCTGATTCTGCTCAATTAACTTTGCATCAGTTCATAAAAGTCTTTCCAGAGTTTTAGAATTTAACCTGTTCATTATTCATTATGGTGAAATAGTATTTCTTTACAACTACATGCCACAATGTGTTTATCTATTTCCCAAGTGATGGGCTATCCCTCAGTTTCCAAAATTTTGCCCCTACAAAAAGAACTGATAAAAATATTGTGGTACATATAGGTCTTTTTTTATCTTATCTCTGATCTCTTTGAGATATGGACAGAGTAGTGGTATTGCTGGGACAAAGGGTATAAGTAGTTTTCTGGCACTTTGATCAGAGTTCCATATTGTTCTCCACAAAAATGTATATGTTCCAATTTTTCCACATCTCCAAAATTTATCACTTTCTTTTTTGGTCATATTAGCCAATATGATAGGTGTAAGGTGGTATATCAGAGATGTTTTAATTTGTAATTCTCTATTCAATGGTGATTTGGAGGATTTTTTGATATAACAACAAATGGTTTTATTTTCTTCCTCTGTTCATATCCTTTGACTAGTTTTGGATTGGGGATTGCTTTATTTTCTTAAAATTTGATTTTATTCTCAATATAGTTGAGAAATGAGGCTCTTTTACTGTGACGTTAACTATGATTTCCCCCCTTAATTTGCTGTTTCCCTTCTAATTTTGGTAACATTGGTTTTATTTGTACAAAACCTCTTTAATTTAATGTAATCAAGATTATCTATTTCACTTTTTGTAGAGCTTTTTGTCTTGTTTGGTCATAAACATTTCCATGTTCCTCTAACTTATGTTGTCACCCTTTATTTCTAGATCAGATACCCATTTTGACTTTATCAAAGGTGTATGGTATGAGATGTTTGTCTGTGCCTTGTCTCTGCCATATAGCTTTCCAGTTTTCCCAGTACTTTTTTTGTCAAATAGGGAGTTCTTTCCCCTGAAGCTTGGATTTCTGTGTCTATCTGACACTAAGTTGTGGTGGACATTAACTTCCAGGTGTTGATTACCTAATCTATTCCCTTGATCTACCACTCTATTTCTTAGATGATATTAGACTGTTTTTATGATTAACACAATGTAATATATTTTGAGATTTGTTATAGCCAGGCTTTCTTCCTTTGTATTTTTTCCATTAATTCCCTTGATATTCTTGGCCTTTTGTTCTTCCAAATGGACTTAGTTATTTTTTCTAGGTCTATGAAATAATTTTTGGATAGTTTCATTGTTATAGCTGTTATGATTAAAAATGATGAGGGCTGAGATCAAAAGGGAGAATAGTATTTTAATAAAAGCCATGCTGATAGAGATAAACTGACCACGCGCCTGTAAGAAAAACCTATTCCAACCTCACCTCAGCCATTTACCTTCCTCTCTCCTCGAGCTCAGGTAACTAAAGAGGAAGTTAAAAGTCACTACCCCCTACTTAAAATAGTCCCTCACCTTTAATACATCATCCAAAACAGGAAACCCATGAAACCCGTTGGACCACGGGAAATGTAGTTTTAAGGACCCCCACAGGTCCACAGAAGTTGGTCAAACACTATATTGAGGTTCAATCCTTCCAAATAGAACCCCAGGTGATTTTAACTAACACATAGCCTAGAGGAGATAATTTAAAGTAGGATTGTCATTTTCTCTATATTGGTTAATTCTATACATAAGCAATGTTTTCCCCACCAATTGTTCAGGTCTGACTTTATCTGTATAAAGTGTTTTTGTTACTGTATTCATATATTTGCTGGGTTTGTTTTGGTATCTATTTCTATAAATATTTTAAATTATCTAGTTATTTTGAATAGAATTTCCTTTTCTATCTCTTACAATTGGATGTTGTTGGTAAATAGAAATGCTGATTAATTATATGGTTTGTTTTGTATATAACAACTTTGCTGAAGGGGTTTATTATTTCTATTGGATTTTGGTTGATTCTCTAGGATTCCCTAGGTATACCATCATATCATCTATGAAGAGCAATAACTTTGTTTCTTCATTGCTTTTTCCAATTCCTTTAATTTCTTTTTCTGCTCTTATTGCTATAGTAAGAATTTCTAGGACAAGATAATGGCCATCCTTGCTTTACCCCTCGTCTAACTGTGAAGGATTTAATTTATCACCATTACACATAATGCTCGCTGAAAGTTTTAGATAGATGCCATTTATCCCTGTGAGGAAGTTTCCTTTTATTCCAAAGTTTTCTTATATTTTGATAAAGAGTAGACATTGAAATTTGTCAAATTCTTTACTTGCATCTATTGAAATAATCATGTGGTATCTGTTGATTTTGTTACAGATATGGTCAGTTATGCTAATGATTTTCCTAATACTGAACCATACCTGAATTCCTGATATAAAACCTACTTGATCATGGTGTATGATTCTTGTGATATGATTTTGTAATCTCCTTGTTAGTGTTATTTAAGACTTTTGCATCAATTTCATTAGGGAGGTTGACCTAAAGTTTTCTTTCTCTGTTTTAGCTCTTCCTGGTGTAATATATCTGTTCTTGTCATAAAAACATTTAGAAAGAGTCCCTCTTTCCCTATTTTTCTGAATGATTTATGAATATTAGAATTAGTTGTTCTTTGAATGTTTGATAGAATTCATTTGTGAATCTATCTAGTCCTGAAGCCTTTTTTATAGGGAGTTCTTGGATAGTTTGTTCAATTTATTTTTCTGTGATGGAGTTATTAAAGTATTCTCTTCCCTCTTTTGTTAAGCTAGATAACTTATATTTGTGTAAGTATCCATTTATTTCATATAGATCGTCAGATTTATTGGCAAATATTCGGTAAAAAAAAACACTACGAAAAATTGCTTTACTTTCTTCTTCATTGGTAGTATTTTCACCCTTTCATTTTTGATATTTCTGATAATTTATTTTTCTCCTTTCTTTTTTTAGCATATTAACAAAATAGTTACCAATTTTATTTTTCATAAAAAACAATTGTTGTCTTTAGTTAATTATTTTTCTCACTTTCAATTTTATTAATCTCTCTCTTGATTTTCAGGATTTTCAATTTGGTGTTTAATTAGGGATTTTTAGTTTGTTATTTTTCTGTTTTTTTGTTTGTTTTTTGGGGGTATTTTTTAGTTGCAAGTCCAATTTATTGATCTACTCTTTCTCTATTTTATTGATATAATAAGCATTTATATTTATAGATATAAACTTCCCTCCCCTCTAAGTGGTACTTTGGCTGCATCCCATAAATTTTGATATGTTATCTTTTCATTATCATTTTTATTATCTGTTGTTTTTATGATTTATTCTTTGATTCAAATGTTCTTTAGGATGAGACTATTTGGTTTCCAATTAATTTTAGTCTTTCTGCTACCCTTTCTTGAGTGTAATTTTTATTGTGTTATAGTCTGTACAGTATTCATTTACAATTTCTGTATTTCTATGTTTGGGTGTGAGGATTATATGCTTAATTATGTAGTCAATTTTTGTGAAGACGCCATATACTGCTGAGAAAAAGATGCACTCCTTTCTGTCCCCATTCAGTTTTCTGCAGGGTCTATTATCCAATTTTTCCAATGTTCTACTTATCTCCTTAACTTCATTCTTGTTTATTTTTGGCTGAATTTATCTACTTTCTAAGAGGGAAAGGTTGAGGTTCCTCACTAATAACACTTTACTATATATTTCCTCCTATATTTCATATGACTTTCTTTAAAGAATCTGGATATGTGGCATTTGGTGTACATATACTTAATTTGGATATTGTTTAATTTTCAGGAGTGCCTTTTATTATGCTGTAATTTACTTCCTTACAGGTTTTAATTAGATTTTTACTTTTGCTTTATCTGAGGTCATGATTATTACTCCAGTTTTTCGTTTGTTTGTTTTTTACTTTGCTTTGCTTTAGTTGAAGCTTAGCAGATTCTGCTCAGGCCTCTTACTTTTGTGCTTTGTGGCTACTTATTTTATATTTTATTTTATATGTGTTTCTTATAGATAGAAAAATGTAGGGTTATGGTTTTGAATCTCTTCTTCTATCCTTTTCTGTTTTATGGGTGAGTTCATCCCATTCATATTCATAGTTATTATTACTAATTGTGTATTTCCTTTCATATTACTTTACCTATTTATTCTTTTCTCTCCTTTTAGCCTTTCATATAATATTATTTCATAATATCATATTATCATGCTTTATTTTTGATAACCTCCTTCTCCAATTCACCCTCCTTTTGGTCCATCAACTCCTCCCTTTTTGCTCTATCCTCTGACTTCCCTATTGGATTAGGTAGTTTTCTATTAGAGTGTGGGTGTTATTCCTACTTTGAGCTGTAAATACTGATGAGTAATTTTCAATCCTAGCCACTCTACCCCATCTTCTCTTACATTGCATTTGCCTCTTATGCACCTCTTAAGAAGAGGTAGTTTACACTCTTCCATCTCTCCCTTTCTCTTCTCCCCATTTTTTCTTTCCTAAAATAATTTTTATATTGGCCCATCTTTTTAAAACTTCCTTTCTTCTTTCTATGTATAATCCTTTACTTTAATAGTGATAAATTTCTTATGTATGTTAACTTCTTTAGGTACCTTGCATATTTATAGTACCTCATCTTTCTCAAGTATCATTCATATGTTACTTATTTCATTTACTATCTTGCCAGATATGAATATACTCAGTTTAACCTCATCAAAACCCATAAGTTTACTCTTTACTTTTGAATCCTTGTCTTGATCAACCAGTTGGTTCATCAAATTTTCTTTTCAGCTCTTGTTTTTTGGTTGATATTCTGAAATGTTTCTATATGATTAAACATCATTTTTCCCACTGAAGGATTATGCTCAGTTTAGCTCCATATATAATTCTAAGTTATAGTCCTACTTACTTTGCCTTTCAGAAAATTATATTCCATACCTTCTGGTCCTTTAATGTAAAAATTCCTAAATTCTATGCCATCTTTATTGTGACACTTCAATATCTGAATTGTTTTCTTCTGGCATATTGTAGTACTTTTTCCTTGTTCGGGGAGTTCTGGAATTTGACTGCAATATTGACTGGGTATTATTTTAATGTCTCTTTCAGGAAGTGACTAGTGGATTTTCTCAATTTCTATTTGTACCTCTTGTTGGAGAATATCATGGAAGTTTCCCAGATGATTTCTTTTTTTATGATGATTTCTTGTAATATGATGTCTAGACTCTTTTTTTTTATTTTTTGGATCAAGGCTTTCAGGTATTCCAATGATTCTTAGGTTATCTCTCCTGGATCTACTTTTCAGATAGGTCTTTCTTTTTTCTTTCTTTTTTCATTTTTCATTTTGTCTAATTGTTTCTTGATGGCCTATTGTCTTATATATGCCCCATTTTAATTTTCAGAAAGTTATTTGCTTCCTTGAGTTTTTGTGTTTTCTTTCTATAAAGAATTTTCTTCAGTTTTGTTTTGTTTTGTTTTGTTTTGTTTTCATTTCCATTTTGTCCATTCTATTCCTTAGGGAATTTTTAGAGGCATTTTTACGCCTCATTTTCCTTTTGGCATATTGTATTTTTCATGTTGTTGATTTCTTCAGTGAATTTTCCCAGCTATCGAGTTTTTCTGTCAGTTCTCTTTTTGTTTATTTGCTTTTACTCTTCTTTTAAAGTTCTTCCAGCAAATATTTTGATACCTGATTTCCTTTTACCCTTTTTATTTGAGGCTTTACATGGTTCATTTTTGGCATTGTCCTCTTCTGAGTTCATATTTTGGTTTTTCCTGTTGTTAAATTAACCTTATAAAGTCAGAGATTATTTTTGTCTGTGTCTTTTGTTTATTTTACTAGTTGTTTTTTTCCTTCTCTGTTACCTTATTTATTTGTTGAAGTTCTTTACTGTTGCTGGGTTAGAGAGTACACTTCTCCAAGCTTACAAAGTATTCTTTTCTGGTACTTGTGGTAGGACCAGTCGCCCTTGTTCATCATGATGTATCTGTTGAGGAAGCTGACCTATTGATTGGCTCTGGGTAGGTTTGTAGCTATTTTGTCTAGCTATAGTTGCCATTCTGTGCTACCAATTCCCCCAATGTTTTATGGACTGGGCTGGTCCCTAAGCTGCTTATTTCCTGCCCCTGTCAAGTGGGATTGGGAGGTTCCCTTTTCTGGGCTCCACCTCCTCAGGCATTCTGCTACCCTATGAATGTATATAAATTATTATAGTTCTAGATTTCCCTTTTTACTCCCTTGTAGCCCAGGACTCTGCTGGCACATGGGTGTGAGAAGGACCCTAAAAGTCCAGTTTCCTTTCTCTGCTCCCTTCTATTCCCAGGATTCTGCTGCCAAGTGGGTATGAGTAGATTATTGTCATTCTAGTTCCCCTCCTCTACTTACTCGTAACTCCCCCCCCCATCTCTACTGTCATATGGATGTGAGTAGAGTCCTAAAGTTCCAGTTCCCCCATCTCTGCTTTCTTGTATCCTCAGGGCTCCACTGCTCTATGAGAGTCTGTCTTCTATAACTGTGTGGACTGACTTGGTTTGGGTTTGTTCCAATTATGAAATTTCATTGCCTCAGGTGGAGTCAATATGTGTTGGGCTGCTCCAAATTCTGCCAGTTCTTGCAGATGGTATTCTGCTGGGGCTGCCCTCTTCTCTAACCCCAGTGAGATTTATTCCTCCAGCTTTCCTTTGTTTTGAGATGATTTATTTATTTTTTATTTTTTTTTAACCCTTGTACTTCGGTGTATTGTCTCATAGGTGGAAGATTGGTAAGGGTGGGCGATGGGGGTCAAGTGACTTGCCCAGGGTCACACAGCTGGGAAGTGGCTGAGGCCGGGTTTGAACCTAGGACCTCCTGTCTCTAGGCCTCTCACTCCACTGAGCTACCCAGCTGCCCCCTGATTTATTTTTTTATATGTGGAGGGATAGAGAGAATGAAGTATACTTTACTCTACCATCTTTTAGCATGAAGAAGCAATAAAAAATTTAGTGTAGAGATGATCATGTGAAATAAGAAATAGGAAACCAAAATATGAGAGATAAACTATGATGAAAATAATTCCAACTTCAGGAAAACAGTTTATTTTATGAATATGAATATTCTGCTTTGTGACAATAGAATGGCATTTAAAAAGACATAAAAATGACAAATCTGTGCCATCTGTATTATAAACCATACTTGACTTATTTTTTTCCATTATTGCTGATGCATTGCAGTGCTTCATTCATTCTCACAGTGTCTGACATTGTTTTTCAGTCATTTAGTCATGTTCATTTTTCATGATCCCATGGTCCATATTGTCGATGAGGTTTTCTTGGCAAAGATATTGGAATGGTTTGCCATTTTCTTCTTCAATGTAGGTTAAATGTCTTGCCTAGGGTAACACAGCTACTAAGGGTTCAAGGCCAGGTACGAACTCAGATCTTCCTGAGTTCAGGCCCAGTTCCTTATTTACTGGGGCACATAGCTGCCTATTCTTTGACACAAAGTTGGTGCTTAATAAATACTTAGGGGATTTAATTGAATTTTTCTATATCAAAGTAGCCAAAAGCATATTATATGTGGAAGAGCTATACTTGGCTTTATGTAGGTGGAATCCATAACTATAGAACACTATAAAATAAACAATAAAGAGAAGGATAAAAAAAGAAAACTTACCCTCATCACGACATGTTTTGAAATGATTTACTAAATTCTTCCTTAATATATAATTGGAAGTGATTGATCAATAAGCCTTTTAAAAAACCTGCTATATGACAATTTCTTAGGTGTAGGAGATTGATATAAAATGAAAGGCAGAATCTCTACTTAAATGAACTTTATATTCTAATGGTGGATATACTAGGATGAATATCAATATGTACAGAGTGATCACTCCTTTTCCTAATTTGTAATTAAATTATCCAATTATGTAAAATTATAGGTTATTGGCATCACACTTTTTCATTGTAAATCTGTTGAAAGCAGGGACCATAATGTATTCATTTTTATACTTTTCAAGATGTTTATCACAGTGTTTTATAAATAAACACTCTATAAATATTTGTCTAAGTAGTTAAGTGAATGAAATATATATTTGGATGTTTAGATGATGTTGCCCAGATGATGTCCAGATATTACTTACCTATCTCAGGCTGATGTCTTAAAAGCCTAAATAGCACTTGCCAAGCATTTTAAGATATTCAAATGTAAGATTATGAAATATCTGAAATCTATTTAAAGTTATGCTTAATGTTATTTTTAAGAAAAAATATGTTTAAAAAGTTTTGAGATGAGGGGAAGTAGAGAAGAAAAGATGGAATTATAAGGAAGAAAATGAGAAAGAAAAGAGATGTAGATGGAGTGAGGGAAAATGGAGAGAGGGAGAAATGGTGAGAAAGAAAAAGAGAAGGTGGGAGAGAGAGAAAGATAGGAATGAAAAGAGGAATGAAGGAGAGAGAAAGATGAATTTGGAGAATGGGGTGAAAGAGGAGAGATGGGAAAAATAGGTAGAAAAAGAAAGAGAGAGAACATGTCCGGATGCAAAATAGGAGCCATCTGAAACCCTTTGCCTCTTTATTTTTCATCCTTCCCATTTTCCAAACTGGGTGTGTGGTGGGTGTGTGTATGTGGTGGGGGAGGAATGAGGTGGAAATGAACTTGTTGGAGAACACAAATAAGAGCAAATAAATATTTAATGAGCTCTTTCTTAATGTATCTTATGTCAAGAGGCCTGGGTTAAGGAACAGTGTGTCATCTTACAGCACAGGCTGTGATTCTTGTACATTTTATTGTATTTGAAAATTGGGGGAATTAGTAACTCTGTTGATGTGGTTTTTCTCTATGTTACAAAACAAATCTCTTTATTTTCTTTATAAAGGTGAAAAAGTAGAGGCTGAATAGAAAGGTAAGACCATGTCACTGAACACTAGACCAAGCAAAAGGGATTATTTTACATTGCCCTTGTCTGAAATTATCTATTTCCATTCTATAGCATCTTTGTTTGTCATTCCCCTGGTTATGTGGCTACACATAGGCTTGCTTTGTTTCTTTATCCAAAACTCTTATCATGTTACCTTTAAATTTTGGCATACAGCAACAGAGGGGTCACCAGTGCCACTCTCTGCAAGGTTTGTATGACTTCATTAGCTAAATAGAACTGTGGGAACAAATTTTCTAGGTGACCTCTGAGCCATAGAAATGAAAAAGAAAACTTTTTTGTATTTATTATGCTAAATAATTTAAATATATTTTGGACAACAGTTTAAAGAACAACACAAGTTCTTGGGAACAGTATGGGGACAATTTAGAAGGCATTAGTCCCAGTTCTTAATAGTATATGAAACCACATTAATAAAAGTTTGAATCTTTCTAAAATACATAATGAATAATAAAATATGCCAACTAGATGAACAACATGCACAATGCAACAAATAGATCACTAAAAGGAAGGCAAACTCTGAGTCACTGTAATTACCAATCTTGATCATGAGAAACAGACTCTGAAATATAGCACCTTCCTCCTGACAGAAAGAGTATGATAGGGATGAAATGATGCATATGTTGCCAAACATTGTCACTATAGCTGGTTTTGCTTAACAGTTTTTTTGTTCCTACAAAGGCCAGTTCAATTTGGGCTTGAGATGTGGGAGAATATTCAGAAATGAATATGAAGTAAGATGAAAGGCATAAATAAAAGATATTATTTTCAAAAGCAAACACTTAGGTTTGTTCTACTTCATTTAGGAGATAAAGAATTCAAATAAGATTTTGGGAATTGCTGGATAATAATTTGCCTTCATATAGTTCAATGGTTCTTAACTTTTTTTGCGTGACAAACATCCTCATCAGTCTAGTGAAATCTATGGGCCCATTTTTAGAATATTATTTGTTGCCTATATTGATAATGGAATAAAGTACTATTTATATGTTGATGAAAAGAAAAGTATATTCCCCCCCCCAAAAGTTCATGGATTTCATTAAACCTTTCATTGAAAATCCATTGACTCCCAAATTAAACCTTTAGATGTGGTGTTTTACACATATCTTATTTGAGCTTAATAGAAACTGAATCAGATACTTATTAAATCTCTATTTAACTAATGAGGAAACTAAGTCTCAGAAAAGTTAAGTGACTGGTCTATAGATAAACATCTAGTAAATATCAGAAATAGTCTTAAACTCAGGTTTGCTTAATCTAGTGCTCTCAACACTTTAAATTTTTGCCTCTACTTCTCATATACCCCAAAATATTTTTCCCCAATTCCCTAATTCCATCATTCACTTGATTTTATCAAAATAGTATGAAAAGTGAAGAAATTTTTGAGGAAAATGACAAACTTGTTTGAGCTTTTTAAAAGCACAGATTCCTTTTGAAATTGAAAATTCTCTCACTTCTATGCTTGTGAAAAGGTTAATCAGAAGAGGAAGTCCCTCAGAGGTAAGTTTATCTAAGCCTGCTATCTTATCTCAAGATGTTAAAACAGGACTTTATGGGATGTTCTTTGCCATTTTTGAGTGGGTCAGTGAAAATATATAATCATGTGCATGAAAGAACCTGAACAGCAGGGTTTGATCCTAGAGTGATATTGGGTGCTGAAATAGAGAGGCCTAACATATGCCATACATGTTATCTGTTGTGTATAAAAATTAAATGTAATTTCGGTATGTTTCCATCTTAGTACAATTTCCAAGTGCATTCATATGCATTTCCATTTCTCTGATGGAGAGCTCTAGGGAATACATTTTTGTACCAGGTGGTAGGAACATAGAAGAAAGGAAATCAGAGCCGTAGAAGGTATGCCAGGTCAGTTAGGGCAGTTCCTCTGCTAATGCATAGAAGACCTGGTATTATATTCCTAGAGTATTTTGCTCCATCCAGTTTATTAAGTATTACAGGACCCCATCTTTTATGGCTTTCCCCACTATTACAGAGAATAACATCACCTACTTTGTTTTTCCTGACCTGACTAAATGAATTTGCTTTTATTCTACTGCTCAAAAGATTTATCAAGCGAAATCCTGTCTCTAAACTATATAGTGTAATTTGATCTTAAATGCTCCAGGTTCTTCCACTTTGCCCTCTTGTTCCATGTAGTTGGATGGCTCAGAGGCATATATGCTAAATGACTCAATGAATCAATGAATGCATATGCTACAGATACTGAATATGTTAACTGACTACAGAATGAGATCATTAGCTTCATCGCCACTGAACAGCATGTTAAAATAAAGTTGCTGTTATGATATGTCTTCAGGTACCTCAAATATTCCCCTTTGGAACTGAAATGACACTCCAATGCCAGGGGAGACTTACACGAGATTTCGTTATTCACTGGCCTTCCTCATCACAGTGTTTGTATCCTTGGATATTTTGCCTAAATTCATTCTACAATAGTTATGATAGTTTTATCCACCTTTTGCTTCCAAATTTTTAAAACACTAAATCCATAAGAGTAACCTCCCCTAATATCAATTATCTGCTTTCTCCTTCCCATGGAACTGAATTCTACCCCTGTACCCAGTGTTACCTCCAGATCTATCTACTCTTTCCATGTTACTTTCTGAGATGTTCTCTCTATGATTAATGGATTTCCCTGAATGCTAGACTTCTTCAGACACTTCCATATTTTTGTTTTAATTGAGACCTGGATCCCTGCCTATGGCCACCATATATATAGTCTTCCTTTTGGTACTGGTTGAACCTTCTTCTACATACCCCACTCAGTGTTCACAGTGGGGAGTTAGGAACTCCTTATTCCTCCATTGCTACCTCCATATTCTTGCTCTGCCACAAACACTCAGTGATTGCTCCTTCTTTGAGATTCATTCTGTCAAATTAATAATAAAATTCAGAACCTGGTAGTTGATATCTACTTGATATTCTCTTTCTTTTCTCAAGGTGTTCACTGTGTGGTTCACAGCCTTTATCTGTACCTCAATTTCTGCCCTCATATTAGGGGACTTCAATAAATATGTTAAATAATGAACCCTGAAACATCTCCATCTACTAGACTCCCATAATCTTCAGCTGTACACAGAGATGGGCACACACAATCTTGTTTATCACCTAGACAGGTTATATTTCCAGAAAAATAACTCTCATTTTTCTTTATCCAGCAATAATCTTTTGTTGTTTCATCTTTCTTTAATATCTATTGCTATTTCTAAACCTATTCTTCATTCTCAGCAAGACCTCTGAACCCTCTATCCCTCACTATTCCAGAAGGCCATTACCCCTACCCTAACTACATTTTCCTCTCATCTCAATCTCAAACCTTCAGTGAAACAATTCAATTCTACACTAATCTCTTCCCTCAAAATCATTATCCTCATGTCCTATTCCTGCACATCTTGCCAAACATCAAATCTAGAATACCCTCACACATTATCTTCCTCCTCTTCTGTTACTCATATGATATTACATGAAGCTGGAATAAGTCAAGCAATGTGCAGGCCACCTGTATATATTTATTATACATTTATGTTATTTATTTTCAACTCACCTTTACTACAGAAAGAAAATCATTTTAATCACTCACTTATTCTGTGTCTCAGTATTGTCAAGTGTAAATAGAAATAGACCTCTGCTATATGCATATTAACTTAGAAAATCACAAATTAACATTACTTATGTTGTATTATATTTTTTAAATTCCTTTTGTTAAACATTTCCCAATAGCATTTAAATATGGCTCAGGTTGCTCTCAGTTTTCTGTGGACTACTTGTAGCTGTAGGTAGTGATTTGACACCTCTGAAGTCTTTCCAATTCTTAAAAATAGCTATTCCAAACCTTCCATTTTTCTCTTAAGCCCTTCTTCAACCTCTCAGCTAAAATTTTATCACAAACATTCCAGAGAAAATTGAAGTCATTGAAATCGACCTCCTACTTAATACGTCTTCATCTGATAGCCATTCCTCCTCATCTCATAACCCTCTTTTTCTCTTTTTTTCTCAATCTTCATGCAATGAAATGGAATTTTTCACTAGTGCCAACTCACTACATGTTCCCTTGATTCCACTTATTCTGAGTGGGTCCCAAGTCTCTACTTTGAGCCCTCTTCTCTTTTTTTCTACATTCTCTCACTTGACTCCTTTATCAGCTACCATCCTTATAATTTTTTATTGTTCACTCATTTCAGTGATGTCTAATTCTTCATGATTCCATTTTGGATTTTCTCAGCAAAGATACTGGAGTGGAAAGCTAGATTTTTTTCTTGTTAAATGCCCATTAAGCCATTCAAACATTTCCAGGTTCTTCAAATGATCCTTTCAAAGAGTGATATTGGAAGTTAAGTTAATGTCTGTCAGACTGATTTCCCATTATATAAAGTTAAGCCCAATTTGTAAATCAATTTTCACATGCCTGGTCTTTATTTAGCTTCTCCTAATTTTAACATTTAACTATAAATTTATTGTAAAGTGTGGTCATGTAGTCATGCCCCAAAAGAGTATAAGTATTTACAAATGTTGCTTAATTATCTTTTTGTTTTCTAACATTGATACTATGGAAATGAAGCATCTTAGCCAAATCACATTGTCCTTTCTCATTTCCTAAGTAATTACAGTTATGTTTCCTGGGCTTCCATGAAACTTTGGATAGATAAGTCATCTAACTTCCTAGACCCCAATTTTCTGATCTATAAAATGAGAGGGCTTTGACTAAATTGACTTTAAAATTCTTTCTAGCTCTAAATTGTTGAGTCTATAATTTCATTTGATTATCCAGCCAGCTATCTATCTATCTATCTATCTATCTATCTATCTATCTATCTATCTATCTATCTATCTATCTATCTATCTATCTCTGTCTATCTCTGTCTGTCTCTCTCTGTGTCCGTCCATCTGTCCTATCAGTCTGCTTTTGGGTGTTTTGTTGTTGTTCAGTATAACTCTTATGACCATATTTGAGTATTTTCCTGGCAGATATTGCAGTGGTCTGCATTTCCTTATCCAGCTCAATTTATAGATGAGGAAACTGAAACCAACAAGGTTAAGTGCCTTGCCCAAGGTCACATAGCTAGGCCAGATTTGAACTCAGAATGAGCCTGGCACTCTACCTACTATGACACTTAGCTGCCTCTTATTACATGTTATAATACGTATATGACATATAAAATTAAAATTGCATGAATATGTCTATTTAATAATTGAACACATTATTTAAAATTTGGTAGATTCTTAAAATTCCAATGATCATATTTTGAATTTTAATTTGGAAAAAAATTATAAGAATATTTGTAGAATGAATTCCTTAGACATTAAACATTCCTCTTTCAGTGGGAGAAATCAACTTTTCCCTAAAGAAAATATCGTATTATGCAGTATATCCTTTTTTTTTTGGCTTTCTTTTGAATTGTTCCAGTGTCAGACTTGCCGCAGTCTATGGGTTATTCTTGTTTGTTTTTTTTGGGTCACAGGGTCATATAATTTGTCTCAGCTAAAAACCATTGACTTGTCAGAATGTGAAGCTATTTTCAGTTACATGTCCCTGTTCCAGTCAATTTATTATGACAATCTAAGACTGTTGATAAGGTTATAAGACTTAACATTTATACAGCACATTTCAAATACCAACTAACTTATCCTCACAGCACTTCAATGGAGTACAGTTCATTATGCGCTTTTCATAGATGGGGAACACCAAGAGAGAGGTTAAATGTATGACTTTTCCAAAAGCCAGGGAGGAAAACAGGGTCAGAGATGTGATTGATACTTAGGAGTCCCAATCCCCAAGCTTCCACCCAGACCTCCTCCTCCCTCTGGCTTTCTTGGTCCCCAACCTACTAACCCCTATGTCTCCAAGCAGTCTGCACTTTGGTCCAAGTCAGATGTCAGATTTGTTACTGATCTTGAAATATTTAACAGCCTGTTGTTAGTTGATAGCTGTCAATGAGATGCATTTTGTATACTCAGTGAGCCAATGAGGAAACATACTCAAAGGCAGGGGCAAGACATCAACCAATAGGCTAAATTTTCTTCATTTCATGCCAATCAAATATATCACATGGAAGCTAATGTTTAAATGGTCTTACTTAGAAATAGTAGTTTATGAATAGTGTACAATGCCTCAAAATACTCACATTCAATTCAAGAAATATTTATTAAGTAGACTTTGTTTAAGACATTGAGTAACCCCTGTGGAAATATGCAGATAGATAGGCATAGGCTCTCTCATATGATGGAATTTGAAATCTAATGAGGAACGGAGGCAAGTTAGATAACCATGATTTAAAGAAGAGTAAAATATGTGTAAAAGAGAGATTTGACCAAGCATCATGAGAAAAGTGAGGAGAGTGACTTTTCTTTTCTCTGGGGGTTAAGAGGTGATCTCTGAGTTAGGTCACAGGAAAAAGGAGGAACTTTTACAGAAATATGGGGATAAAGTAAAAGCCCATTTTTGGCACAAAAGATTTTGTAAACAAAGACAAAAAAAGGAGAGGAGTAGAAGACAAAGGGATGCAGACAGTAGCCTATTTTGGCAGGAACATAGAGTACACAAAACAAAATATTATGAGATAAGGCAGCACAGGTTGTTGGAGCCAGACTGTCGAGAGTTTTTGGTCCCGAGATCACTTATAATTTTCTTGGTAGACAATGGGGAGCCACTAAAGTTTTTTGAGTAGTGCAGTAATATGATTGGAATGGCAGATTAAGAAGACTATTTGAGTGCCTATATGGTGGACTGATTGTAAAGGGGTGAGGATGAAAGCAGAAAGACTAGCAAGGAGTATATTTTAATAATCAAGGTGAAAAAGCATGAATGTTTAACCTAGGATTATTGCACTGGGTGTGAAGAAGATCCCTTGAAGACATGTCATAGTGATAGATCCAACAAAAATCCACAATTCAGATTTGTTATGTGAGATAAAGAGAAGAGAAAAGAAAAAAATAATTCCTAATTTTGGTCTTCAAAGACTAAAAATATGGGAGAATCTTCTTCAGAAATAGAGAACTAGAAGGGTTTGTAAAGATCAAAGAGGAAGATTCTAAGTTTGATTTTGCAAATAAATTGAAGATATCAGTGAAGCATATTCACCATTAGTTTACATCCCCCTTCTTTTGGTCTAATTCACAATACTTTATTACTGATTTTTCATTCTCTTCTCCTTTACTTTAATCTCTAATGAAAGATTTTACTTTTCCTGACCAAGGCCAAACATCAGTCTAAACATTTCTAGTTCCTTCAGCAGAGGGCTAGAAACATTTTGCTATCCTGGTAGTCATTCTTTGTAGATTTTCCATGTTATAAAAGTCCTTCCAAAAATGTGGCACACAAAACTGAGCACAAAATTCCAAATGTGGTCATATCAGAACAGAATACAGTGGAAATGTCTTGCTCCAGAAGCTATCCTTCTCAATGCAAACCAAAATCACATTATCTTTATTGACTACAATATCACAGTTTACTCATTGTATTTATTTAGAGTTTTAAATTACACAATTACATGTGAAAACAATTTTCAACATTTTTTGAGTTCTTAATTGCCTTCCTCCCCTCACTAAGATGGTATGGATTTTACTGGTGCAATAATTTAAAACATTTTTCTATATTAGTCCTTTTGTGAAAGAAAACCTAAACAAATAAATGAAGAAAATGAAATGTAGTGTGTTTTAGTCTAGACTTAGATTCTATTAGTTCTTTCTCTGGAGTCAGATGACATTGTTCATAAGTCTTTTGAGAGTGTCTTAGATCATTTTATTGTTAAAAATAGTTGTCATTCTCAGTTGTTTATCTTAAAATATTGCTGTTACTCTGTATAATATTCTCCTGGTTCTACTCTCTTCACTCTGCATCAGGTCATGTAAATCTTTCCAGGATTTTCTGGAATCATTCTGCTCATTATTTTTATAGCACAGTAGTATTACATTACAATCATATATTGCAATTTATTCGATCATTCCTCAGTTGATGGAAAGCTCACTTTCCAATTCTTTGCCACAAAAAGAGAGATATAAATATTTTTGTACATATATATTCTTTTCTTTTTGTTTTTAATTTCTTTGCTAGGCCAAAGAGTATATAGGCTTTATAACCATTTGGGAATAGTTTCAATTGTTCCCTAGAATTGTAGAATCAATTTATAACTCCCTTAATAGGGAATTAGTGTCTCGATTTTGCCAAGTTCCTTGCCAATTTTGTCATTGTCTTTTTCTGTCATAACAGCCAGTATGAGAGATATGAGATGGTATCTCAGAGTTGTTTTAATTAGCATCACTATCTAAAATATTTTACGTAACTATAGATAGTTTGATTACATCATCTAAAAATAAACAATTAATATCCTTTGACCATTTCTCAATTGGGGAATGGCTTACATTCTTATATAGTTGACTCATTTCTTTTTGTATTTGAGAAATTAGATCTTTTTAGAGAAAATTATAATTTTTCACTATTATGACTACTTTGTGTTACCCTCCATTCTATTTCCCTTTTATCTATCCTACTTTATCTCCTTTAACCCTGTCAATCCTCAGATGGTCTTCTCTTCTATCCCTCTTTGTTTTATCCCATAAATCTTTTACTTTTTTGTAGCATGACAGATTTTTATAACAAACTGAGTGCTTAAGTTCTTCACTCTTTGAACCAATTCCAAAGAGAGTAAGACTCAAACATTTCTCTCCCCAATTCCTCCATTTCCCCATCTACTGTAAAAGGTCCTTTGTTTACATGTGATAATTTACCCATTCTACATCTCTCAGCTCTTCTCTCACTGCTTTTCTCTTTCTTTTCCCTTAGTTTTATTTTTTAATAGCATCCCATCAATTCAACTTACACTCTTACCCTCTTTGTATACTCTTTTTAACTCCCCAATAATGATAAAGACATTATGAGTGACAATTATCATAATCCCAAGTAGGGATTTAAATAATTTATTGATTCTTTTATGATTTCCCTCTTTTGTTTCCCTTTGTATACTTTTCTTGAGTTTTGTATTTAAGAGTCAGATTTTCTATTTCATCCTGATCTTTTCATCAGGAATTCTTGAGTCTTTTATTTCATCAAATATCCATTTTCCCCTGAAGGAGTATACTGAGTTTTGCTGGACAGATGAATCTTTGTATCTTTGTTATAATCCTCACTCCTTTTCCTCCTGGAATATCATATTCCAGGCCATCTGATCCTTTAATATTGAAGCTACCAAATTTTGTGTGATCCTGACTGTGGCTCCATGATATTTAAATTGCTTCTTTTTGGATACTTATAATATTTTCTTCTTGACCAGTGTCTGGAAGATAGACCCCTACCTCCTTATACTTCATTGGATTTTATAGTGATAGGCTTAAGATAATGCATCTTGTGATTCTAAAGTGATTAACATAATTCCATTATAATCTTAATTACAATTAATAGAATTCATGATTTTTATAAGGATTTCTAAGTAAAGCATAAAAACTGCTTCTAAGGGGACTTCCAACCCCTCCCCAAGTTTGTACTTCCCCTGTATCATAAGATGCTGGCCATCTGAGTTTCACGTCCAGATATGGTACAGGTTCGTACACCCTTCCTTTTTTGGAAATAACCATCTTTCCCCACTTGATCAGATGAATCTGAGGTAATGGTCATCACTATTCTCTAAATAAGGGCATCATTTTGTGATTTGACCTTTAGACTAATATGGGTTTTCCTAAATGAACTAACCAATCAGCTGTGTAGTTGGGCAATGGTTTCTATAAAAATTCTACATGATGCTGTGTCTTGTGGTATAAGTCATAAACCTTGTTTGGACATATGTCCTAGTATATAAACCAGGTCTCTGCTGCTGGGCACTTGTCATTTGCTGTTTTCTAACCATTTATCACTTGCAGTGGCAGGGTTTATCTGGGAGACTTGGCCCTCACCCAATAAACTCTAAAATTCTACCTTGACTTGCAGAAATGTGCCTTTTGGACTTTATTTACCTAAAATATCAGGGCAGTATTCCTTGATAATTTCTTGAAAGATGATGACTAGTAAATTTTTTTTGGTCATGGCTCTCAGGTAGTTCAATAATTATAAAATTATCTCTCAGAGCTATTTCCAGGTCAGTTGTTTTTTAATGAGATATTTGACTTTTGTCCATTTTCTCATTCTTCTGACTTTGCTTTCTTGTTTCTTGATGTCATATAATCACTTGTTTCTTTATGTCAAGTAATGATTTCCTCTAGTCATTAGCTTGCACTATCTGAATTCTGATTTTTAAGGAATTAGTTCCTCCAGTGAGATTTTTGGCCAAATCTACTTTTTAAGTAGTTTTTAACTGTAGTGCATTTTTATGGCTCTTTTACAAATCTGCTTATTATACTTTTTAAAGTTTTATTTTGTTCAATATTTCTGTGCCTCTTTTTACCAAGTTGTTGACTCTTTATTCATAAATTTCTGCATTATGATCTCATTTATTTACCTAATTTTTCTTCTAACTCACTTATTTGATTTTTAAAATCCTATTTGAATTCTTCCAAGAATTATTTGGGGGCTTGAGACAAATTCACATTTTTCATTGAAGTTTTGGATGCACTTGTATAGACTTTGTTGTTTTCTTCTGAGCTTATATTCTGTTCTTCCCTGACATCAAAATTATTTCTATTTTGAATTTATTTTTTCACTCATTTTCCAAGAATTTTCCTTGCCTTTTAACTTAAAAGAGCTGTTATAGTTGAGATCTCTTCTTATGAGAGAGGAGGTAATGTTCTATGCTTTAGTTTCTTTTATAGAACTAGCTCAAGAAAGCTATACATTTTCAGTTCTTCCAAGGTATTACAATCTAAAAAGATGTATGTTTAATACTCTGACCAGTGCTCTTGCCTGTAAATGAATTGCAAGTACTCTCTTCCACCCTAGGATTATGACCAGAGTGCCCTGTTTCCCCTGCAGCTACAAGCATATTGTGTAAATGGAATTAGCTTGAGCCCATTAATAGTCAACCTGAATTATTGATTCCTGGCGGCCACATATTTTAATATATATTTATAATTACCTAAATTTTCCTTCTTACAATATTTATGCTAGAGTAGCAACTGGCACAGGTGTGATAGTTCCCTTCCTCACTTTAGGATTGCAACAAGGGACTGTGACATAGGATTAAGATATGAATCTGCATATGAGCAATGCAACAGAGTCCTGAACTCAGTTTTAGCAAAGGAACTTCTATAATCTACTTCTGAGCAATTGTCCCACCCATTTACCATTCACAGGCTGAGAGCTTGGATATATTCATAGTTGTCACTAATTCACCCAACTCCTTGAATGCACAGATTGTTTTGCATTTATATTTTTGTCTCCAAAGTCTAATATTGCAAGACATGATAAAGGCATGTTGAGAAAAAGCGAATAAATGAATCTTGCACCATTGTTGAAGCAACATCTCTTTATCTTATTCATAAGAATAGAATGATGTTTTATCAAAGGTTTACTAAAATCCTAGAAAATGCTATGTATAGAATCCCTCTCACCTGCCAATTTAATAAAAATGTCAAAAAATATTAGTCTCAGAAGACTTTTTCTTGATGAGGTCATGCTCATCTAAGTCTCTGTGATCTCCACTTATTTTTCTAAATGTTCACTATCAATTTCTTTAATAATGTTATAGAGTTTTGTCAGTTTCCTCGCCACCATTTTCAGTACTGCCAGCACTTTCATTTATAACCTTAACTCATGGAAGTTGGAATACCTCTTCCTCCTATTTGTCACTTCCAGATTTTCTTTCTACTACCAGTCTCTCAAAAACTACTTCATCCCTGAGACTCATTTAATCTATACTTATCATGTAAAAGTACTCAATGGCCACACCCAAGAAAAAATCAGCTTGGAAGACAGACTAAAGCATATTGAAAGTAAGCAATACAAATCAAACATTGGTGACATAAGGCAATGTTTACCCCAAGCCCATGAAGCCTTTTCATAGAAGAATGGGCACATGATAATTTGTTCTCATAGCTATGAAGGTCACCGAAGCAGGCAAAGCATTTACAACTCAGTCAAACATCAAAGGTGTCAAGGTCATCCATTGTATCCAAAATCATAAGTAACTTTTAACATTGGATTTCAATAATTCTGGAAGAGAATGAGACTGACACCTTTGTGCTACTTTGACTCACTTACATCCAATTCACTTGTGAATCAAGACATCATCCCATGATGTTATAAGTCCTCTTAGAAGCAAAGACAAACATTTCTCATCCCAACTTTTCCTCTGCCTTTCTTAATTGTTTTTAAAGTGTTTTTGAGTTCTTTCAGAATCAGTGTCCAATCCACATTTTTCTTTTGGATTTTGCATGGGTTTGCTTTGTTTTCATTGTCCCATTCTGTGTCTGTACCTTGCTTTTTGTCTCCATAAAAAGTCTTTAGAGCTGAGTGCTTTCTTTTTTTGTTGTTTGCTCATGTTTCCTACCTTTTTGTAGGGAGGCTTTGTTTTCTGGGAAGTCAGGTTACCCTCTGAAACTTAAGTCCTTCCTTGATGCTTCCCTTAGCTTATTGTCTGGGTTTCTGCCAGTTTTAGTTCTTTCAAGGTGGTATTATGGTTTAAGGGCTGGGACCTCTGAGGTCCTCCTCCCACTGCTATTTCAATTAACCCTTGAGATGTGGATAGCTTAAGAACTTGCCTCAGGCTTGGGCATAAACTTTTTTTAAATTTTTTTAAACTCTTAACTTCTGTGTATTGGCTCCTTGGTGAAAGAGTGGTAAGGGTGGGCAATGGGGGTCAAGTGACTTGCCCAGGGTCACACAGCTGGGAAGTGTCTGAGGCTGGATTTGAACCTAGGACCTCTGGTCTCTAGGCCTGATTCTCAATCCACTGAGCTACTCAGCTGCCCCTTGGGCATAAACTTTTGATCTCACTCTGAACTTGATCAGGTATGGGGCTACTCAAATTCTAGGCCCAGGCTTAGTCACAGGTTTCTGTTCTCACTGTGTATTTGATCCAATCATTTGATTGCATTGTCCTGGAACTCTGCCCTAAGCCCCTGGCAAAAGGATCCAGACTAACCTTGGGTCAATCAACTACCCTAAGCTGGGATCTATATCCTCACCACAGGCCCAGATTGGGACTCCTGGCTTCTTCTAAGCCCACACAGATAAGTCCACTTCAGCACAGACTGCCCAGAGCTGAGATTCTGGGCTTTACCACAGGTTTGAAACCTCAAGTGGTATGGGTTGGCTTGGACCTTTATTTGCCCAAGCAGGGTCTCAGGGTCTGAATGTTGACTTGGTCTCAGGTTCAGAACCTGGGACAGAAGATGTTGGGTGGGAGTGTGTGGCTTGCTCTTGATTTGCTCTTCACTGCTTGCTACAGTTGTACTCCCCTCTCACCCCAGTGCCAAAGAATTATTTTAATATTGTTTGGAGGGGATTCTGAGGTGACTTTGAGCTTCTCTGAAGTCCAAAGACAAACAACAAACAACAATATAATGCAATCATTCAACCACAATTCCAATTGCTATCAATTGAACTACAAGACAAAAACATCCTTTCCTTAATAACTTTAGTATATGGCTAACAGCCTTTCTCCCCTCCAAAATTCCTACCCTAAAGGACTTCAACATGCATGTTAATTCCTTTAGGCATATTAACCTATAAGTTCCTCAATTTACTCATTTCCCAATATCTGTTAGCCTATTCCCACCTCGGCTACAAAAAGATTCATCATCACCATATGCAAATATTCTACTTCCATATTCATTAATTCATCATCATATTTATAACACCACCTCTTCCTCTGCCTTGAAACCTAAAACATTTTTTCCCCTTCATTATCACCTCTAATCCCTCAACTCATCCATTCACATTCCTTCAGTCCTACACTGGTAAATCTCTAATTTCTTCTTCAACTTGACACCTTGGTGAACTAATTCCACTCTACTGAGTCTCTTGAATACATTTTCTATTGCTCATATTGTCCCACCAGGCTTTAGTCTTGGACCACTTCTGGTGATATTTTCTTAGGGAGTTCCTTTCCATAGTATTTTAATAGTTTACTTTTGGAAGCTTGAAATATTTTCTCCTTGATATAGAATCTACAGAATCTGGTTGTAATAATCCAGGGAATTTTCATTTGGGGATCTCTATGAGGAGGTGGTGATCAGCGGATTCCTTCAATTTCTATTGTGTCTTCTGGTTCTAAGCTATTGAGGTAGTTTTTCTGTTTTTAAATACTTTCTTAAAATTTTATTTCTATGCTCTTTTTTGACCATGGATTTTAGGATATACAAAAATTCCTAAATTATCTCTGTGACCTATTTTGTAGATGATTTAGTATTCTAATAAAACATTTTCTATTTTCTTCTATTTTTTCATTATTTACTTCATTTTTTCCTTCCTCTTAAGGTTACTTTTGCCCAAATTTAATTTCAAAGGAATTACTTGTCAGTGAGCTTCTGAACCTCTTTTCCCAGTTTACAAATTCTCTTTTTAAAGATGTTTTCTTTAGCATATTTTGTTTCCCTTCTTTACAAGCAAATGGTTTGTTTCATAACTTTTTGTATCATTCTCATTTCTTTTTCCATTTTGCCCCTGCTACTCTTATCTTTCTTTTTGTCTCTTCCACAAATTCACATATATTTATATGTTTACTGGTAGGTATTCTGACTTTATTTTTTTCTCCTTTTAATTTGGCAACTTGTTCATCACTGTCACCATGTTAGCTTTTTATGATCATTCCATTTCTTGTTGTTTGCTCATTTTCCCATCCTATTTCTTCATTTTTAACTTCATGTTAAAGTTGGACACTGCTCATACCAGGGTGAGAAAGAGCTTTAGGTTCTTATCTGTGCTGCTGTTATCAGAGCTTTTTCAGTGGGCCTACAAGTTTCAGAAGTAACAAGAGGATGTGATCAGGGAGAGATGCAGTCGTTACTCTCCTGGTCTTTGGCTTGATTTTTTTCTATCCAAAGGTTAGTACTTCTCTTGGTCCTGGAATTGTAACCAGGTCCCTTGTTCCCTTTGTGATGCAAAAGTTAAACCTAGAACTGTTACTCATAACAGTTTATGGACAGAAGAGTTGGCAAATAATACATGGTCATGAATCCAGTGTCATTTCAGGGTCTTCTATAATCTCTGTATAGTTGTTTGATCACCTATCTTTCTCTGGGATGAGAGTTCCTAAAGCTGTTGAAACCATCTCTAGGGCCCATTGCTGGTGATGCAGAAGCATGGGCTCTATCCCACCTATTTCTCTGTCACAGACCTCTCTTTCCTTCCCCCTAAGTTGTCTTCAACTGGAAAAAATGTCTAAACCTGACCTTTTTGTCTCTCCCACTATAGAATTCAATATCAGTTATTATTTATAAGTTTATTGGAAAAGATTATTGAGAAAATTCAGCTGGGTTGCTATTTCCATATCTATACCAATAAATTCTTGATTGATTGACTATTGACTAAATTGAAGTAAAGTTCATCAACATATAATCTATATGTTCTGGTCCCCTCTTATATTTTTCTATTGGACATTTGCCCTTCTTTAACAATATGCTATAGTTCCACTTTCAATATTTTTGGAAATATAATTTAGAATAGCTCAACTATGATATAAAGCCAACTCTTAAAGTCTCTAAGGATATAGTTCATCTGCCCAATGTACATGACTTGAATTCATCAGCAGTATGTTCATCTAAGACCTTATTTATGTTATATTCCAATTCCTTATTAACCCTTTTGTCCATCCTTTCTGTTAAAAAATCTTCTTGGAAAAAAAATATAATAATATTTTATCAAGTTGCTTTCCTTATGATACTACCTGCAATTTTGCTCCCTTTGGTATTTTTGCAATCTATTTGGTCCTCCTCTTTTCCAAAACATAGTGTGTGAGAGAGGGGTTGATACTACTATATTTTCCTTTTCTTAGCTTTTCTTTCCAAAGTCAGTTCATCTTCAGTTTTAACACTTCTGACACTAATCTTATGGCACTATGTCCACTCTTTAAACTTCTGGTTATATATTTTCATCTAAATTGGCTTTTGAGTGTTCTGGCCATCTTCATTGCTCTCTTCAGAATTATTTCATTTTTACTCCCCATCAGAATGGCAAGACCAAATCATCTGTCTCTAAATCTAGCTTTCATTCCAGTATGTGACACTATCTTCTTTTATTCATTCAGTAAATATTTATTAATTTATCACTGTCTCTCTCTTTAAGAGTCTTGGATAGTTAAGAGTATGAGAAAATAGTACAGTCTATATTATCACTGAACATATCTATTGCATTCATCATTATTATCTTCACTATTGCTATAATCGTCATCAATAAAATATGTCTCAGAGAATATAAAACACCCCTTGGCATTTAAAGTTCTTTATGCTCAAGTAACAGCCTACATTTCTAGGCTTATCTGACTCAGTGCAAGTATCAAGTGAAACTTTTTCTGATTCCTCCAGCTTATAGTGTTTTCCCCTCACAAACTCCCTCCTATGTAATTGTTCTATGGTTCATCTGTGCATGGATATGTCCTTGTTTTCTTCTCTCACCAAAATGTAAGCTTCTTGAGAGTTTCCATCCCTTCCATCCCTTAAGACAAATGCTAAAAATCCTGCAGTGCAGTTGTCAAGTACAAATGAGTTGGCAAAGTTTATATAAGTTAAAAGAAGGTGGGAAGGACACTATAGGTAGGCAAATAGGAAAAGCAAAAGTGTGGAAGCTGAAAAATATGCACATAGTTTATTGGACTGAATCAATAAATCAGTTTGAATGCAGTTAAGACATTGCATAAGGAAATTAAGCAGAGAGAGTTTGAAGCCAGATATTAGATAGACTTAATGATTTAAGACAAACTTTGTTTATTAGGAAATTAGAAAACATTGAAAGTTAGTGGGGTTTTTTATTGTTTCAGTTTGATATAGGTTGGGTAAAATAATTTATGTAAACCTGAATTTTGTAAAGATTAAACTGTCAAAGATATGAAGAATAAGAAAGAAACTAAAGTCCAGGAGATCATTTAGGAAGCTAATTAAGAAGAGAAAAGGTTTTAATTTTGGAAAAACCTGAAGATGTTCTTTATTAAATATAATAAAGTTGCAATCAATAATGTCTTTTTTAATCCTACAAATACAATTAGATTTCATCATACTTTTAGGAGATGCCATAACTGAGGCTTCCCCCCCTGTATATCACTAATTTAGCTGCATTTGTTTTCATGGTATGAATCTGTGATTTCATCATTATAGTGTTCACTATTAAGGAAATGTCCTCTACAAATGCAAATGACTATCTATCTATCTATCTATCTATCTATCTATCTATCTATCCATTTACACACACATAGTTTTCAAGTTGTTTTGTCATATTTAGTTGAAAACAATATTTTCAACATAGCAGGCAATGCATTCTTGTAATCAAGAATACCTGAGGTTAAATCTAGTGTCCGATTTGCTTTGTTTTACCTGTATGACCATGGAAATGTCACTAACCCTTTCAAATCAGGCAAATCTGTAAAGTACAGAGGAATTGAATGTCCAGATAGAATGGAAAAGTTTCCACATAGGAAATTCTCTACACTGAGGATGCTATGCAGGTAGAAAAGAAGGAGCATGGTAATGCACACACACATACAAATGTATAAACTTATACAAGTATAGGCATATATAGCATATTATTGTTCTACATGCTTATATGCTTTTGCATGGTACATATGTACTTGCATATATGTACCCTATATACAGTATACTTTTTATTCTATCTAGCCATCTATCCACATATAAAATCATTCCTCTGTATTTGTGTCTATATATGCATGTATATGTGTATATATACAATGTAGGTATATATTTTATATAAGAAATAAGTACTATGAACAAAATAACTTTCATATGTAAATATATTTTAGTTTTATTTTATTTATTATTTCATTGTGAAATCCATACTGGTAAAATGAATGACATTCATTTAAAATTCATTCTTTTATCTTGCTAAGAGAACCTCCTTATTGAATCAGATTCTAGGAAGGAGGCATGTTCAAAAACCTATTGTGATTCTTTTTGTTATATTGTTAACAGTCAGAAAACAGGCATTATGGGTTTTTGTAATTAACTGAGATACCTGCATTCAAATTTTGTATAGGGTTGGTGATTCCTGTTTATATCTCAATGTAAGGACATCTTCATCAAAAATATAGAGTGCTTCATTCCTCAAAAGCATACTGTTCCCATTAAGTAAATAGAAATTCATATGACTGATTCATGTTACCATCCTATATTTTTCATTCTCAATATGAATAATTGCCTAGAGTCTGAAAAGGTTAGTGATAGGAGAATATATTTTACTATTTTTCTTTTCTACCTTCCAATCTGAGCCATTATTAGGTTTCCTGGGTTCTATGTTTATGCTTTCAGGAGGAAGGCTTTTATTTGAAAGAGGAATTGTTACTGTGAGAAAAAAATGACAATTTTTGTCATTAAATATGCCCTTTTAAAATAACAGTTTAATTGATCAATTAATTAAGAGTAAACTAATAAGAAGTATGTGGGTTTCATTTCCATAGGAATATAGAAGGTCTCAAAAATTTGAAGCCCAGGGGAGAAAATAAATTTAAGGCTTCCTAAAATGTTTATTTTAATTTATAGTATTTTTGGTCCTAAAAATACTTTGGTTCTCAACTCCCCTATCAAGAATATCATGAACACACAATCTTTTCTGAACATTTTAGTATTTTTAATATAAGCATCCCTCAAGTTTCCTTATATTCATTTTTATCATGATGTGTAACTTTGCTTATACCTTAAAATTAGATTCTGTTAGGAAAAAAATTTACAGTCTTATGTAATTGAAAATGTTATTACTTTTAATTATTAAAAATAGTATTAACAAATATATGGAGAGATATCTTATTCAACGTATTAAGGGTTTCTAATGTATGTAGATATAGTTTCTTCTTTCTGGTAGTAATTGCTAGAAAATATGAAATGTGAAGTTTTTATTTTTTATTTATGATTTAGTGAGCTATGAATTAAGGCCACCAGTTATGCCAAAGCCATTGATGTATTCATTAGTAAAAGCCACAAATAAAGAATTCTTCTAAATTACTGGAATAGATAGCTGGAGCCAAAATGACTGTAGAGTAGCAGCAAAAGCCTAAAGCCACTCTGAATATCCTTCCAAACCAGTCTTTAAAAAAGCTTATCCAAAGCACGAGTGAAAAAAAAACAATGAGGGGGCTCTCCCACTGAACATAATATGAAAGGTAGGCAAATAGATTGGAATTCCACAACAAAAGGGGGATCTGAAAGCAAAACTGCATGTGGAAAAATGCAGGCCAAACAACCCCCCACCTACTTCACCAGACCAAGATGTAGCCAAAGCCAGGATATTGGGTCAGAGGCTACATCAAGAAAACAGTACCTCAGACTCCCCTTAAAGCACCAGACACTGGGAGTGAGGTCTGGAGGTCCATAGCACTCTAGGCATGCTCAAACCTCTGCTATAGCACCGAGGACATCCCCAGGGTATAGCACTAAGCACCAGTCCCTAAGCAAAACCTGGATCCCTGGTTGAGAGCTACACCAACCAAAGAACATCTCAGAGTAGAGAAACTTTCAAAGACTTACCCCAGGGCAGAATGATG
Source organism: Gracilinanus agilis (assembly GCF_016433145.1). Lineage (NCBI taxonomy): Eukaryota > Metazoa > Chordata > Mammalia > Didelphimorphia > Didelphidae > Gracilinanus > Gracilinanus agilis. The sequence continues at coordinate 176,606,348 of NC_058134.1, forward strand.
CAACTTGACTAATCCAGTTAACCAGTAGAGAAAAGATACTCAACAAGTTTACAATCCACGGGCAAAACAAAACAAAACAAAACAAAATAATACCAAAAAACAACAAAGAAAAAAAGGCTAAAAATATAAGTAAATACCAGAGAAAGAAGGAAACTATCAAAAGCCACTTTGAGGCTAAAGAAATAATAGAGTCAGCAGAAGACAATGGGAAAAATGAAATCCAAATAAAACCTCAAAAAAAACTGGAAATTGGGCTCAGGATCTGAAAGAACTCAAAAAGGAATTCAAAAACCAAATAAAACAGGTTGAAGAAAAATGGGGAAAAGAAAATAATAGCTTTAGAAGCAAAATTGACCAACTAAAAAAGAGACAAAAGAAGATAAGGAAGAAAAATGTGTCTTAATAACAAGAACTGACCTACTAGAAAAAAATGAAAGAATCAAAGGAAGAAAAGAATGACTTAAAAAGAAAAATGGACCAAATGGAGAAGAAGAATCCAAAGGTCATGGAAGAAAATTAGTTTTTAGAACCAAGATGGCAACTTAGGAGCACCTAAAGTCATAACCTTCTGACAGTCCTTCCAACCCAATATTTAAATAATGCTTTAAAGAAAAAAGAAATCAAAACCCAACAAGAAGTCATGAGACTCTCCTACTGAAAACAACATGAAAAGTAGATACAATCTATCTATTTTCACAGGAAAAAAAGAGAAAACTTCACTTGCCAAGTGTGCTGAGACCCAAGATGAGACTGGGCACTGTGTGAGCCGCTATGGAAGGAAGGCAGCCACGAGGGTTCACCTCTGTTCCACCACACATGGCTGAGGGCTCTGAAAAAGACTGGCAGGGAGGAACTTGGGGGAGCCATTAGGTGGGACACCCTCCCTCACCCATTGTGCCAAAACCTGTGCAAAGACCAGGCTGTCTGGGTGAGACCCAGAGCTAAACGGTTGCCCTGAGGGTTTGTCTCTGATTCATCAAATATGATCCAGGGCTATGATGAGTACTGGTATGGAGGAATCAGGGGGCCACCTGATTGGACACTCTAGGTTTAATTGCTACAGTGAAAAATTTGCCAAGTATAGGCCACCTCAGCAGTTTAGCTCAACCAGTTGAATCTAGTTTACCAGCAAAGGATTGAAAAAAGAGAAGATTCTGTCTCATGGAAGAACAGCTTAAAAACTATTATTCAGTAAATCAACAGAGAGGAAAATGTATATATTCCATATGGTGGAAGGAAAAATAAATAAATAAAATGAGTAAACAAGAGAGGGGGAAAAGAAACTATAATTGAAACCTTCTATGGGGGTATGGAACAAAGAAGAGAACCAGTGGATGGATAAGGACAGGAAACATTAAGCAAAGCCTCAAAAACAAACAAAAAAATCAGAAAATTGGATGGAGGCTATGGAGAACCTCAAAAAAGAATTTAAAAATCAGTTAAGACAGATTGAAGAAAAATGAGAAAAGGAAAATAATAGTCATAAAATCAAAATAGGTCATCTGAAAACAGAGGCACAGGCACTGAACGCCAGAATTTTACCTGCTAGAAAATGATGCCAAAAAATCAGAAGAGAAGAATGACATGAAAGGAAAAGAAGAATCAAAAGACCATGGAAGAAATTCAGTTTTTAAAAATTAGAAATGGGCAGTTAGAAACTAATGACCTCACAAGACATCAAGACATAATAAAACAAAATCAAAAGAATGAAAAAATTGAAGATGATATGAGACACTTCATTGAGAAAATAACTGACCTGGAGAATTGATCAAAAGAGACAATTTAAGAATCATTAGACTACCTGAAAATCATGACCAAAATAAAAGCCTAAACATCATACTATAGGAAATTATCTAAGAAAACTTCCCTGAAATCCTTGAACATGAGGGTAAAATAGAGACCGAAAGAATCCACAGATCACCTCCAGTATTAAATACTGAGTTAACAACTCCCAGTAATGTCATAGCCAAACTCAAGTACTCTCAAGGCCAAGGAAAAATGATGCAAGCTGCTAGAAAGAAACAATTCAGATTTCATGGAACCATAGTCAGGATTACATAGGACTTGACTGCATCCACACTGAATATATGGGAGGCATTGAATATGATATTATTAAAAGCAAGAGAACTGGTTCTACAACCAATAATCAACTACCCAGCAAAACTGATTATATTCTTTCAAGGGAAAGTATGGTCATTTAATAAAATAGAAGATTTCCAAGCATTCAAAAAAAAAGACCAGACCTAAAAATAAAATTTGATGCCCAAATACATAATTCAAGAGAAACATAAAAAGGTAAGTAAGAAAGACAAAAAAATGTAAGTGTTTCAATAAGGTCAAATGACATGAGTTTCTTTGTGGAACAGTGATATATATCTATGAATCAAAAATGTTATTATCACAGTAGCTGGAAGAAGTATACATAGAGGGTGCAGTGGTAAGTTGTTTAGGATGATATGTCAAAAATCATGGGGTGAAAAAAGAGGATAAAACTAAAAAAATAGGAAAGGAGGTAAAATGGGGTAAAATATATTATGTAAAGAAGCCTGAAGGGGAGAGGGGAGAAAACAAATACTATGAAAAGGAGGAAGAGGTTGGAGAAAGGTAATACTTAAACCTTACTCTTATGCAAATTGGCTCATAGAGGGAAGAACAGTCAGATCCATTAGGTTACAGAATTGTCTCTTGCCCTATAGAGAAGTAGATGGGTAGTAAGAAATGGGGTGGTGGGAAGGGAGTAATACAAAAGAGGAAATGGTAGGGGGTCATTCAAAAGGCCCTATAGTAAAAGGGGAATAAGAAGTGAGGTGGTGGGAAGGGGAGTAATATAAGTGAAGGGAACAGGGAAATACTGACTAAAAGCAAAACAAAGGAGGGGAGGGTAAGAGGGAAAGGAGAAAGATTAGGATTAAAGGAGGCAGTCAAAATGGAGGGGAATACACAGACAGTGGTCATAATTGTGAATGTGAATGGGATGAACTCACCCATAAAACAGAAGGGGACAGCAGAATGAATTAAAAATCAGAATCCTACATATGTTGTCTACAAGAAGCACATTTGATGCAGGTAGATACACACAGGGTAAAGGTAAGAGGCTGGAGCAGAATCTATTGGGCTTCCGCTGAGACGAAAGAGGCAGGAGGAGCAATCATGATCTCAGACAAAGCTAAAGTAAAAATAGATTTGATCAATAGAGATAAAGAAGGAAATTATATCTTGATAAAAGGCAGCATAAATAATGAAGAAATATTTCTTTAATATACATGCACCAAATGGTATAGCATCAAGATTTTGAAAGGAGAAACTAAAGGAGCTTAAGGAGGAAATAAATAGTAAAACTATTTTGGTGGAGGACCTCAATCTTTCCCTAGCAGAACTAGATAAATCAAACCAAAAAATTAAATAAGAAGTAAGGGAAGTATAAGAATAAAGAGAGCCAGCCACCAATGTTAGGGATGGAGGGAGATAGAGTCTATGAGGTATCAGACTCTTCTAGCTCTCCCCTCCCACCAATCATGCATTGCTGAGATTTCCAGGAGGTGTCACCCCAAAACTGGGTGACCTGGATGGTAGTGCCATCTCACAGGAGTTGGGGGTGAGGCTTCCCTATTAGATGAGGAATGGGGGACCCCAATCCAATTCTGAATGAGGGCAGGGTTCACGCACCCTCCCCCAAGGTCAGCCAACTTCACAGTAGGTGGTCTGGCTTCAAGATGGAGGAAGCCAGACCAAGCTGTGATTCCCCTCCCCCTCATCTCTCAAGCACTCTGGATCACTGTTTAATGAATGTCTTTTATTAATATCAATATAGGGATTGGGGAAAGGGGTGAAGGGCAGAGGGATTTTGGGGTGCCCTCTTCTCTATTTTTATGGGGTCTGTCACTCGGGTGGGAACCTTCTAGATCCCACTCTTAAGCATCTCTCCTCCCCTATTCTCCTTCAGTTTCTATTTCTATTTCCTATTTCTATACTTTTCTATAATTATAAGTCAAACTGGAAAGGGTGTCTCAGCAAGGTTGGGTAATGGGAGAAGGAGCCTAAGAGATTGTTCCCAAAATGGAGTCCCAAAACTTAGCTAACTCATTTGTTGAAGTCTTTCTGGATAAGAAGCAATGGGATGCCTTTGTCTAGGGAATCAGGGTATCAATATCCAAAGAAAGAACCTCAGGAAGTCCTCAGGACTGGATCTGAGCTGGAATATCGACCTCCTTCCTCTCTCAGTCCTCTGCTGGAAGCCCTCCTCCTTTCCTTCCTTCTCCAGAGACTTACCCAGCATCCTCTCTGGTCCCAACTGTCAGTAATTGTCACTAATGGCTTTCTTCTGGCTCTTTTTGTCCCATCCCCCATCCTTACAGAAGTGAATTAAATATTGGAAAAATAGAGCTAAAAGATATCTGGAAAAAAATGAATAAGGATAAAAAGGAATATGCCTTCCACAATATATACACTTCCACAATGGAGAACTGGAATATAATATTGTGGGAGGCAAGGGAAGTGGATCTACTACCAAGAATCACTTACCCACAAAACCTGTCTTATCCTTTCAAGGGAAAGTATAGTCATTTAATAGAATAGAAGATTTACAAGCATTCCTGAAGAATAGACCAGACTGGAACAGAAAATTTGAAGTCCAAATACAAAGTTCAAGAGAACTATAGGAAGTAAATGAGTAAAAGAAAAAAGTTAACGACTTCAACAAGCTCAAATTGTTTATATGGCTATATAGAAAAATAATGTCACTTAAAATTGTTAAAATTATTATAGTTATTAGATGTATACAGTGACAAAGAGTGTTAGATTAAGCTGTTTAGGATGATATGTAAAATAACAACTAGGGTTAAAAAGAGAGGATTGTAGTAAGAGGAATGGGAAGAAGAGTAAACTTTATCAAATAAAGAGGTGCATGTGGGAAGATTACTATTAAAATGAGGAAGGATGAGAGTGGTGACATGTAATATTTAATCCTATTGGAATTAGTTCAGAGAGGGAAGAACAGTCAGATTAATTGGGGTATAGAATTTTATCTTATCCTATAGAGAAGTAGAAGGGGTATAGGAAAGGAACGCATGGGAGGGGAGAAATGTTAAGGAGAGAAAACTCTGGGGTAGGGGTGGGGGTTGATTAAAAGACCCTATAGAGAAGCAGAGGGGGAATGACAAGGGAGATGGTGGGAAGGGCAATAAAATAAGGGAAGGGAAAGGAGGGAGTGATTGTAGGCAAGAAGCTGTCACTAGTGGTAGGGAAAGAGTGAAAGGAGAAAGGGCAGAATTAAAAGAGTAAATCAAGATGGAGGGGAATACACATATAGTTATTATGACTGTGAATCTGAGTGGGATGAACTCACCCATGAAATGGAAGCAGGTAGCAGAAGGGATCAAAAAATAGAATCATACCACATGTTGTTTGCAAGAAACACATTTGAGGCAGGCAAGTAGACACACATAGGGTAAAAGTAAGAGGCTGGAGCAAAAATCTATTGGGTTTTAGTTGAGAAAAGACAGAAGTGGAGATCATGATCTCAGACAAAGCTAAAGCAAAAATAGATTTGATTAAAAGAGATAAGGAAGTTAATTACATCTTGACAAAAGTTAGTATGGACAATGAAGACATATCAGTACTCAAAAGAACCTATAGGAGCAAAAGGAGGAAATAGAGAGTAAAACTATTAGTGGGGAACCTCAACTTTCCCCTGTCAGAACTAGATAAATTGAACTAAAAAATAAAAAAGAAAGAAGTAAGGTAAGTGAATAAAATTTTAGAAAAAGTAGAGTTAATAGATCTTTGTAGAAAATTGAATTGTAATAGAAAGGAATATACTTTCTTTTCAGTAGCACATGGTACTTATACAAAGATTGACCATGTACTAGGGCAAAAAAAATCACAAATGCTGAAAAGTAGAAATAATAAATGCAACTTTTCCAATCATAATATGATGAAATTATAATTAATAATGGTTTATATAGAGGCAAATTAAAAATTAATTAGAAACTAAGTAACTTAAATCTTCAAAAATGGTGGGTCAAGGAACAAATCAGAGAAATAATCACTGATTTCATTGAAGAAAATTATAATGAGAAGACAACATATCAAAATGTATGGGATACAGCCAAAGCATTACTTAGGGATAAATTAATATCCCTGAGTGCTTATATCAACAATTAGAGAAAAGAATATCAATGAATTAGGCTTGCAACTAATAAAAACTAGAAAAAGAACAAATTAAAATCTCCAGATAAAGACTAATTTAGAAATGATAAAAACCAAAGGAGAAATTAATTAAATTATAAGTAAAAGAACTATTGAACTAATAGATAATAAATAAGATTAGAAGCTGGTTCCTTGAAAAAAAACAAATAAAATAGATGAAATATTGGTCAATATGATTTTTTAAAAAGAAAGTGATTCAAGTTAACAGTATCAAAAATGAAAAGGATCAATTCACCTCTATTTAAGAGGAAATTATTAGGAACACTTTTGCACAATTATATGGCAATCTAAGTGAAATGGATTAATATTACCAAAAGCATAAATTGTCTAGATAACAAAAGAGAAAATGGAATAATTAAATAATTCAAGATCAGAAAAAGAAATTGAATAAACCATCAATTATTGCCCCCCCTCCAAAAAAAAAACTCAGGGCCAGATGCATTCACAAGTGAATTCTATCAAACATTTAAAGAAAAACTAATTCCAATACTACAAACTATTTGACAAAATATGCAAAGAAAGAGTCTTACCAAATTATTTTTTTATGAAACACATGTGCCACTGATGCCTAAGCCAGGAAGACTAAAAACATAAAAAGAAAATTATAGATGAATATCTTTAATGAACATAGATGCAAAAATATTAAATAAAACACTATTAAAGAAACTACAACAATATATCACAAGGATTATTCACCATGCCAATGTAGATTTATATCAGGAATTCCAGGATGGTTCAATATTAGGAAAACCATCTGAATAATTATTCATATCAACAACCAAACTAACAAAAATCATTTGATTTTCTCAATAGATGCAGAAAAAGACTTTGACAAAATATAACACAAGTTTCCTATTGAAAACGCTTGAAAGCATAGGAATAAAAGGGGCCCTTTTCTCAAAATAATACATAGCATTTATTTAAAATCATCAGCAAGTATCATCAGTAATGGAGATAAATTAGAAACTTTCCCAATAAAATTAGGAGTGAAGCAAGAAGGCCCATTATCATCACTATTATCTAATATTGTTCTAGAAATGCTAGCTGTAGCAATTAGGGAAGAAAAAGAAATTGATGAGTTTGAAGTAGGCAATAAGGAAACTAAACTATCACTCTTTGCAGATAATATGATGGTATACTTAGAGAATCCTAGAAAATCATCCAAAAAGCTAATTGAAATAATTAACTTTAGCAAAGTTGCAAAATATAAAATGAACCCACATAAGTCATGAGCATTTCTATATATTTTCAACAAAAATCAGCAGCAAGAGTTAGAAAGAGAAACTATATTTAAAATCACTGTAGGCAAAATAAAATATTAGGAAATCTAACTGCCAAGACAACCACAGGAATTACATAAACACAACTACAAAACAGTTTTCACACAAATAAAACTATATCTGAAATATTGGAAAAACATTAATTGCTTAGGGGTAGAACAAATTAATATAATAAAAGTGACAATTCTACCTAAATATATTTATTTATTCAGTGTCACACCAGTAAAACTACCAAAAAACTATTTTAGAGAATTAGAAAAAATAATAACTAAGTTCATCTGGAAGAACAAAAGATCAAGAATTTTAAGGGAACTAATGAAACAAAGTGTGCAGGATGGTGACCTAGTAGTACAAGATCTAAAACTGTAGTCTAAAGCAGTGATCATCCAAACAATCTAGTACTAGCTAAGAGATAGAAGGGTGGACCAGTGGAATAAACTAGATGTAAATAAGCACTGTAATCTTGTGTTCAATAAACCCAAAGATCCCAGCTTTTAGGACAAGAACCTACAATTTGACAAAAACTGCTAGGAAAAATGGAAAACATTAGGGTAAAAATTAGGTTTAGATCAATATCTCTCATTTAGTAACTAAAAACATTTGGGATGATCAAAGTTAATTTAAGTTTTGCTATCAAATTATTTTAATGTTACAGAGCACTATACAAATATTTTCTTTTCCAATAATATGAATTCTGACTTAGATATGTATTTTTAAAACTGATTTTAAACTTTGATGTAACTAAACCCAGAAGTTCAGACTTGGAGATTACTGCTTATAGATACTTTTGCTCTCAATATTCCTCATTTCCTCTTTATATTTGGCATTGGTCCTGTTTCTACACAGTAGCTCTTCGTTTTCAGTTTAAATATCTTCTTTTTTTGTGTGTCTCCTGTCATCTGTGACTGCTTTTCCATGACTAGTCATAAAACATTTCAACTTATCTCAAATTTTAGGTCAGATGCATTTGTTTCTATACATCTTTTATATATGTGCAACATTTCAAAGAGTATATTTTCATTGATTAAAATTTATTAATTTTATTGAAATTTTATTATAATTGTTTACTACATAAATTCATTGTTTGTTATTATACTAGTCATATTTGTTTAAGAAAATATCTTCACTATCAAAATTTCTAAGAGCCCTTTCTGAATATTTTTGTTTTCACTTCTTCATTTCTAAAAATGAATGAGTTTGGGTGAAAAAAAGGAATCACTCCTAATAGGGTAGTTCATTGACTAGAGTGAGTATATTTTGTTTGGCTTTATTTTTCTCCTAGCATATCTCTCTTCTTAGCTTCCCTAGTTCCATGAATGACAATATGTTAGATCTATGACTAGTTTTAAGTAGCTTGGATTTCTTTGAGAGTCATGAAATTTAGGGAGCTCTGGGACCATTTATGGTCTTCAATAGTTCAAAAATAATCAAGTTTTCTTTTATTTACCAAGAATAACTTAAAAATAATAAAGTACAAAATGGTATGCATACTCCACTCCCAACTACTACATCACAGATGACCTCTTCAGCTTATTAGAGTGCACCACTTTACTCACTTCTACCATTTTTGAAGGTATATTTCATGCTTCTTTCCCAGGACACAGTTTCATTACTTTCCAGGTAAAAAAATATTGTTAGTTTGGGCTCTACAAAATGTCACTTAAGCCCCAAACTTCTGTTATCTTTGATTCCTGCCTTCCCTTCCCTTTTTTTTCTGTGTATGAAATATCTAGCATTAATCATGCTCTCTTTCCTTGAACTGATACATGTCTACTTCATGGCTTCCAATACCTCTTGCCTATATTATTTTAGCATTTTCCTATCTATTTCCTAGCTTCCTTCAGTCAGTCCCTTCTTTTTTTTAATTTTTAATTTTAAAAATGTTTTTCCATGTTTACATATTAATTTTTCTTTCCCTCCCCTCCCCGATCCTGGATCCAATAAGCATTTCTAATGGGTTATGCAAATATTATGACTTATACCTATTTCCCTATTATTTTTGCAACAGAGCAATCTTTAAAAACCAAAACCCTAAATCATATATCCTTATAGAGGATAAGTCATTTATTTTCCCAGTCCCTTCTTTATGTCCCTCTTAGAGCACAATTTTGATTAATCTGTTAAAAAATCCTACATATCATAACATCTAAAGCATTGTTTGCCACATATTAAAAACCTGTTAAATATAATTATCTTACCAGAATGAGTTCTATTTAATAACTCTATTATCCCTAAAGTTAATTAAATATTTTGAAGTTATCTGTTTTATCATTCTAGATTCTAGGAAATAAGACAGACTGATCTCTACAAAAATGTAGAGTATAACTAGGATGAAAAAAGAATTAGTTCACTCAATTTTAGGATAATAGTGTAGTTTTTTTATCTGCAAGGGGAATGATAAATAATGTACTTTTCTCAGATAAAAGGAGAGACTGAAAGATGATGAGAAAGTAGAAATCAAGCAACAAAGGGAAACCACAGAACTTGGAACTTGAGAGAGTGTAGAGGTTTTTAGTAGTCATGGAAGTACAATAAAAGAAAAAGACATGCCAAACCCAATATAATATTGAGTAACTTGGGCTTTATCTGGCTCACTGACCTTCAAGGTTTGACCTGCTAAATACAATTTTCTGCCTCATTAGAAGTGGTAAATTTATACACTCTCCATCTCTTCCTTTGCTTCATTGCTACCTAGAAAACTGGTATCATTTACCATTAGATTTTGTTTATTTGCTATTCATATTTATATAAAGTATTTAGTCTCCAGATAATAAACTGATGTTTATTGTTTTTTAAGCAAGTGTTTGCTATCAATAAGCAAAATTTAGTCTATTGAAGCACTTTTTCTTAGGAGATATCGAAGGATTTTAAACAGGGACTCTTATTCTTTTTTTGATGAGCTGATTCCAGTCAACCTCATTGTGCTAGACAAGAAATTAGAATCACAAAAATCATAGAAATTCAGATTTCAAAGGGACCTCAAAAGAAATTGAGTTCAAGCATAAACACCGCCCCCCCCAAAAGGGTTAGTATACCTGATAAGTGAACCAATAGTTTTTTTTTTATTAAAACCTTCAAATAAGAGGAAATACATTATCTCATTATCTACCAAGGCACACCATTTACTTTATGCAACTTCAATTGTAGAGAAGTTTTTTGTTTATTTGTTTTTCCCATAGATGTAGAAGTAATGTCTTTCTTCAAACAATTGTTCTGGACAATTTTAATCCTCAACAGTTCTATTTAGGATCATTTAATAAAATCACAATTTATTTATGTAGAAATTACTTTGAAGGATACCTAGTCAAAACTCTCTATTTTACATGCAAAGAAACTGAGGTCAAGAGAAGTTGTACCTTGCACAAATTCATAATCATAGTTTAATAGTAGAGTTGAGATATGAAGAATGACTTGACTTTAAATATTTTTTCCACTATGCCATATTAAAGATATCTATTTTTCCTCCTCCTTTAAATGCATTATCCTCCAAACTGAACATTCCAATTCCTTCAAAATATTACAATTATTAGACTTCATAACATATTGGTTTTCCCTTCTTCTTAATCATTTCTCACTTATCAATATCCTTCCTAAAATGTGGTACTATAATGGGAATATAATGTCCAGTTATGATCTGAGAAGGTTAGAATAGAGTTGATATTTTTAAAATTTCTCTCATACTCTATTTCTCTTAAAATAGGTTATGATAACATTAGTTGTGTAAACTTCCATATTGAACTTGAAATAACCAGATCATGTTTAAAAACATTTAATCCTTATTCTTTTAGTTCAGTGATGGTGAACTTTTTAAAGACTGTGTGCTCTACCCTACCCTACAGAGATAATATGACATGCCTCCCCACTCCTTGGTGCAACTCACTCCACCTCCTTGCCCCACACAGGGAAGGGAGGTAAGGGGGTGGGGTGAGTTGCACCCTGGAGTGGGGAGGCATGTCACATGCTTAATCAGCTTCCCATTAAGCTGATGGGAGATGGGGTGGGTGAAATGAGGAATGTCCTCAGTGAATGTGGAGAGGGGGAGGAGAGTGATCTGAGAACTCAGCTCCCTTCCAGCTCTGCCACCTGTGAATGGCCCACCTTACCCCCTGTGTGGTCCTATTGGTCTGCTGGACAGGAAGGCAGGGGATGTGAAAAAATGTTGTCAGACATGATGGGGAGGTGGAGATCAACACAACCCGAGTCCCACTGCCTTTCTAGTAACAAACTTTAGTGAGGTAGGCCTTTTTTTTGGGGGGGAAGACAGCATGTGTGTCCACAGAGAGGACTCTGTGTGCCATCTTTGGCACCCGTGCCATAGGTTCGCCATCATTGTCTCAGCTTATCTTTTTCAAGTAGACTTTTTAGACCAAAAAAAACTTACATTTAACTTTTTAAAAATGTCATCTTTTGATAATGAATGAAATATTTAAGATCTTTTTGAATTCTGAATTTGTCGTTGAAACTATTAACTATCCCTCATGTATTTGTGTCATCTATACATTTTATAAGCATCCCATGAATATTTTCATGTCATACACTAACAAATCTATTAAACTTCATAAGATCAAGGAAAGTATCTTTGAATACTACATTAGAGACCTCCTTTTACATTAAAATTAAATCATCAATAAAAAATAAATTTTGAATATATCTAATAGTATTAGATGGATTAATATCTCTATAATTATAAAAGATTAGAATGAGATAACTTATGAGATTCTTTGGCAAAATCTAATAATTTTTTCCTTCCTACTATGTTTATGCATGTGTGTATATATGATATGTATGCATTATTATAAGTAAATTGAATCTAGTATGGTCCAAGTTGTTATGTTAATTGTAGCTACAAGTTGTTTAATTACTGGTGGTGGATAGACAACAATGTTATGATCAAACTGAAGCTGCTATTGATAGAGCTAATGCTGATATATTGAACTGTTATACTGAAGGTGGATTGAAGGCCTGAGGCAGTTTGATCCAACCTAAATTTATTCTTGTAGAAGTAGTAGAGGAATAGGAGGGTAGAAAATTGGAGCTGGGAATAGGTAGAAAATCTATAAATCCCTAATACTAAAATTGTCTAAATAACACAACCCCCCCAAAACTACTCCTCACAGAGCTTCTTCTTATATGCAGAGCAGACCTGAATTAACTTACTCTAACTGACTAAAAGATAATTCCTCTATCTTATCCTAAGATAATTTATACATTCTTAAATTGAAAGGAATTCTTTATCTTCAAACACATCCTTAAAATATATTAAATCAAACCTTCAAATATCACTGTCAGTTTCTATTCACAGAGACTGATGCAGCTACTCTTTCTGTCTCAGGTCCAATCATCCAACTGTCTGTGTCAGTTCACACAAAACGGCTCCCTAGTGCCCAGAGAAAAGCTTCAGTAAAAGCACTCTTTCTCTCAGCTCAGTAGGAATCTCAAATCTCAAATCAAACTGCCTCAAAATAACAAATAAATCTTCTTTTCTGTCAGAGAATGAACCAGTCACCTGCTCTCAAAGAGGAAGTCTAAGAGACAGGCCCAGAAACTTCCAATTGCCTCTCCTTTATCCTTGGCTCTCAAAGTGACCTCTGCACATTCTGTGGTCTTCTCTCTTAAAGAGTATAGAGTAAAAATCACTAACCCTTTCTCTGATCTAAACCTGTTTTAAATGAAAACTAAATAAATCCTTATAATCAGCATTTCCTCCTGAGCTCCTTTTGGGAGAAACATTCTCCCCAAATGGATCTTTCAAACTAAACTGATTCTATAATTCTATTCTAAAGAGAGAGTAAAGTAAAAAGAAAGAAGAAAGAAAGCAAACAAAACATCTTGCAAAATGCAAGTTACATATTAAATACAGATATCTGTAGTTACAGTTATAGTTATATATAGTTACAGAATAATATACTTATAATTATGCTCTTATAGAAACAAAAAACCTTAAAGATAATAATTAAGATTCACCTTACAATACTATGAAAAACCCTTGCAAGAACATTATACACAAAAATATACATAATAGCATTTCTACATGTATACACACATATACATATATATATATTTGTGTATATACATGCAACATTCTTTCTGGTCTGCTCATTGAATAACCTTGACAAAAATGAAATTGTGTTAATCAAGAATTACTTTTTTGTATCATTAACCATTTCTATGATAATATATTTCAGAATATTTCCAGAAAAAAGTCTAACATATTGATTTATAATTTATTCACTGTTTATCTTTCATTTTTGGAAAATTGGGATATTTTCCCACTCTTCTGTCCTATGATACTTGCCATATTCTCCACAATCTAAGATCACTGATAATGACTAAGCCATCATACCATACCTTTAAGATGTTAGAGTGGAGCTTGGAATTATCTAGTGAATTCAATTAATCAAAGGAAACTAGGTATCATCTTACTATTTTTTTAATCATTCTGGATACTAATTCTCTTTTATCCATTTTTATTATGACCTTTGTCATTCAGATGAATGGAGGAAAAAAGAAACAAAATAAGAGCTCAGCTACTCATCCTTCTTTCCACTGATTATAATCCACCCTATGCAGAGGCAGATTTTCTATTTCTTCTTTAATCAGAATCACAGAATTTGTAAGATGAAAGGAAGATCAGAAGCCATTTTGCCCAAACATATTCAAAATGAAAAGAAAATTTTATTGCCCTCAACTATTCTCAGTAAACTTTGTTCATTCCAAGCATTAGCTTTCCTGATATTAAACTTACAGCTCTATGCCAAAATTGATTCATTTTCTCTTACTTTCATGTTCTGTGCATGCCTTTTATAAATCTAAGTTGGTCAGGAAGTTACCTGGTGACCTGCATTGATCTCATTAGAAAATGTCCTTTTCTGTCTATCAGAATTTCATCTTCAGAAATTTATTCTTAAGAGTTTCTAACACATCCTTGATTGATTTGTCTCCCCATTAAATATTAGTCTATGTAATGTTAACTATTCATTCTCTAAATCTTTCATATACTTCTCTTTTGAAGTCTAAGGCACAAGTTTAAGCATTCCCAAATTTTCTCCTCTATTCTGTATGAATTCTAACATACAATTATCATTCTATTAAAAGGCTCTTATCATCTCAATACCCAGCTACCATGATCTTTCAATTGTTAGCTAAAGTTATATCCAGAATATGATTTTAATTGTAGGTGTTTTTCTTCTCTTTACTTCTTTTCCATTTCCTTTTTAGTAGGGTAGCTTCCTTTACTCTTCATCTCACTCTGGGAACTCAAGGATTTCTTGAAATGAAAGTGGAGTTCTGAAATCCAAGTATATGGAGGAATAGGAAATTGATTTAAGGAGGCACTGATGGTAAAGTCAAAGAATATAACATATGAGTCTGCTTCTCTAGTACTTCTAGAAAGGCAGAGTGCTACAGTGAAAAGTACACTAAATAAGGAGTCAGAAAATCTGGGTTTTAATTAAAACTCCCTTCAACACTATTTTTGTTTCCATAGGTAAGTCATTTTAGTTATGTGGTCTTTCATTTCTTAATATATAAGAAGAAATATTTGGACTGAATTAAACGTGAGGTCTCTTTCATCTAAACATCTTTGATTTTATAATTTTGTGACACCCTTTTCCTTACTTCATCTGAGAATAACCACCAAACTATAAGATCTCCCCAGGAATAAATTTATCTTTGAAGACTCTTTCACAAAATTGTCTTATGAGTTACCTATATGTTCAGATCACATTCTTAATATCTACCTAGAAAGAAAACATTTGAAATGGTACATTTTTTTGTACTCATAGAATCAATATGTGCTTATATGAAGACTACCCTGGGCATATTTCTACAGGGTTGAAAGGCAAATTTCCTTAGGTGTTTCAGGAAGGAATGCTCATTGTTTGAATATGAGAGTTACAATAAGTTTATATCACTTTGGAACCAATATATATATATATATATATAAAAGCAATAACAGCCAAGAGGAGAGTGGTAAAAAAAAAACGTTCATGGGAAAATCCATCTCTGTGCTTATTTATAGTTAAAATTGTAAAGAATAGCTTCTGTATTTCACAAAGCAGTTCCAGAAAAGCACCTAGAGAAAACATAGCATCAGCCTCTGAGTCACATCAGTCAATGAGGACATACTATTTCTGAAAACTTAGAGGAGCTGAAGCATATTCTTCATCTCAAAGAAGATGGGTCTATGAATGAAAAGTCTTTTTCACATCTGTGCAGAGAGAAGGAGACTTCAGTTTTTTAACATCGATAATAATATAAGTCTTGGTTGATATGTTAATTAATTTTGCTGAATTGATGTTTTATGAGGGAAGATTCTCTTTATAAGGTAGAACATATTAAAAAATGAAAATGATGCCAAAACAAAAATTATTTATATATAATGTAACATCCATGAATGTTACATAACCTTTTTTTTTAAACCCTTGTACTTCAGTGTATTGTCTCATAGGTGGAAGATTGGTAAGGGTGGGCAATGGAGGTCAAGTGACTTGCCCAGGGTCACACATCTGGGAAGTGGCTGAGGCCGGGTTTGAACCTAGGACCTCCTGTCTCTAGGCCTGACTCTCACTCCACTGAGCTACCCAGCTGCCCCCTTACATAACATTTTAAAAATATTATAATCCAATGAATACTCCCCTCAGGTTTTAACTTGTCTATTTGTCTTTATAGAAGAATGGATTAATGGGGAAGTAATAGGTCACTGCTTTGACCTTGAAGGTACCCATGAGGCCATCAAAGTCAATCCTCTTATTTTAAAGTGAAGGAAAATAAGAACCAGAGAGTTTAAATGATGTGTTTCAAGTCCCAAGATAACCAAAGAACTGAGCTCTAGTGCCACAAAAATCAGTTCAATATCCTTTCATGGTACCCCAAGATGTGAATTATATGTCAAGGTAGCTTAGAAAGGTTGCTTACTGTTTTTTTCTATACTGGAATGAAAAGGGTTAATACTTGGAACAACATTGAGGCCTTATGTAACCAGGATGCTATTATAGCAAATGAGGTAATACCATCTTGCTGAGACAGGGTAAAGGGATGGCTTAGAAAGGATGAACTCAAACTGGAGACAAATCTAAATTGATTAACTTCAGCCACACTGAAATTCTATTGTGGGAAAGCAATGGCTGGGGTCAGGATTGCAAAATGACATGCAGGGAAAAGAGTGAAATTATATATATTTACACATACCTTTTCATGATGTTGATATCTTAAGCAGTAATGTTTCCTAACACAGGGTCAAATATAAGTTGCAATTAGTTATGACTTCTTAAAAGCTTTTCAGATATGAAAATCCATTCAACGATTCATCTGTAGGCATTGAAAGTAGGGAACTGCTCCTGCTCCACTTTAAATCATTAATTTGTCAACAAATCAAAAGAATAATATGGTAGTAAGGAAGGAGAGAATTTGAAACTCAAAATTTAAAAGGAAATAATGTTAAATATTTTTAAAATAAAATTTCCTTACAAAAATCACAATAGAGTCCTAAAAATAATTCTAAGGATTATATCAATCATTAGTCTTTCTCATTTCATAATTTTTATTTCTTATACTAAATGCAAGAAAATATTTACATGTTAACAGTATACTAATTAAAAGAATGAAAAAGAAGAAAAACAGAGAGGCTGTTATCAAGGAGCTTACTATACATTAGGAGGGATACAACATGCGCATAGATCAAATGAATACAAGGGGAAAAAGTTAGATCCCAGAAAAATGCTATAAATTTTTAAAGAGAGATTTTTGGCTAGATTTAAAATTAATGGGGTGGAAAGAACTGAAATAGTTTGAGATGTTTAGATGGAATGATTAAGAAAATAAAAAAAGTATATTGATAATGGTGTCCCTGTTGTTGGAGGAAAATACTGAATCACAGAGTCACTTTTAGTTCTGGCCATAAAACAATATAGGGCTGCAAAGCATAAGTCATTTACTTGGTGACTACAGGTAGGTACAAGAATGAAAGTCAACATAAAGGGGAAAAATATAGTCATGTTCAACTCAAGAAAAAAGTGGAGGATACTAGGTAATAGCAATAATTTTTATTTTATACTGCTTAAAGTTAAAAAAAACCTTTCTTCCTAGAAAGTCTATGAGGCAAATAGTGCAATTTCTATTTTCTCCATTTAGTACAATTTCAAGAACCATTTTGTAATTGAATCTATACCAGTCTTGAGTTTACTTTGGGATATCAATGTCTAGATATTTAATATATTTCCAATTATTTTGAATAAGACTTGGTATTGCTTTATAGAAATGTTGATTTTTGTGGGTTTATTTTGCCTGTTGATGGCTTTATTAAAGTCATTGTCTTAATAATTTTCTTGGTTATTTCTCTTGGATTTTATAAGTAAAACATTATGTTATAAATGAAAAGGAAGGGAAGGAAAGAAAGAAGGAAGGAAGGAAAAGAAGTAGGAAGTATTTACAAAGTGTTTAATATATTCCAGGCATTGTACTCAACACTTAAAATATTATCTTATTTGAATTAAAACAACATCCCTGGGAGGTAGGTGTTATTATCTAATTTTACAATTGAGGGAACTGAGGCACACATTGACCAAATGCGCTTTTCAAGGTCACATATTAAGTGGGTTTCTAGGAAGAATTTGACCTCAAGCCTTCATGACTCTAGGCCCAGTATATCACAAAGGAATTGTTGTCTCCCCTGTATCTTTTTGTCTTCAATTTCTTTCTCTTGCTACATCAACATTGTTAGTTTAGCAGAGGATGAACATATTTTCTAGAAACTTCAAGAGACTCTAATGATGTAATTTGTTGTATTAGCATTTACTGCATGATAAAATTCATGGATTATTTTCCAGTCAAATGGTGTCCCAACCCTGAAAAGAGTTTATATTTGTCTGAGACTTCCTTGTGTCAAGTAGTAGACTGTCTCTTGACTGTTGATAGACAACAAATAACTCCCAAGTTTGGGGAAGAATTTTATCCAACCTAGGACAAAATAAATCCACAACTTATTCTTTCACATCAAAGAGAAGAGGTACCAAAACTTTAAGCCTGGCTATTCTTCCCAAATGCAGGACACTGGAATTCAAAAAAGTTTAAGGAGTAGATAAGAAAAAAAAAACTTTGTGGGGGAAAGAAAAGGTCATAAAATCTAGACATGGTGGCTAAGAGATCTCAAAGACAGTTTAGTCCTCGAATAAGGATAGAAGTGCTATGTCCCTTCACATTCTTTGTCCTGCATCCAGTATCTTCCTCTTGAATCCCAATTCTCCAACTTTTCTACATGAAAGATAATAAAGTGAGTTTGGAGGAGATAGAAGGAACCTATGAAGACCACCATTGATATCACATCACTTCATCTGAGGAGACAAGACATACTCCCTAATGGCATTCATGTCTGTACAGTCAACACAGAAGAAATTGGCTGGTTAGGTGAGGGAATGAGCTTAATAACCTAGGATCCAGTCCTCTCTATCCTTCCCTATAGAATAGCTTTATCTTCTACCTGAGAAACCCTTGGAAAAAAACTGAAGATACTACTCCAGAAAGAATCCATTCCCACTTCTAACCTCATTGTCTTGTTATCAGTTCCTGTAACAACTCCATCATTTCACCAACAACAAATTTCACTTCTGGACAACCATCAGGTTCCACCCCTGCTTTATTCCTCCAAGAAGACAATAAGTTTTCAGAGACTCTTTACATCTCCCAATCTTCACAAAACTCTCATTCTGGTATAATCATCAATTATTCCCAAACTATTTCCATCTCTGGTATTCCTCTGTTTCCTCTTCTTTCATACTTGTCATTATTGTCTGGATTACAGATTCATCATCATTTAGCTGAGATGTCTCTCCAGTTACCAACAGTATCTTAATTGCCACACCTAAAGGATTTTATTATATGACTGCATTACAGCAGGCTGTAGATTCCACTTTTATTTTATAAATGATTATTTTTATTTTACAAATAGCACATCTTACATGATCATTTCATAAGTATTATACTCCTTAAATTATCTTACAAATATTATCTTCATTCAAGAGATAAACATTTTAATTTTCTAGCCTCATGTTGACAAATGTAATTAATATACTAATTACATATTTATCCAAGTCATTGTTAACAAGCCCAAGAACAGCTATCAATCAAAATTCATTCAGTGGAATTAAATCTTCGTGAATCTTGAAATCTTCCTCCAGTAGAGATCAACCATTCTGTTAGTTAGACCTTTCAAACCAATTCAAATTCATCTAATTATATTGAGCTCTAATTAAAATTTTCTCATCATTTCCATAAAGATATCAAAAGAAATTTTGTTAAAAGTCTTGCTAAATCCAGATTATCATATCTATAATACTTTATTTTTCCTATTATAAAAATCTAATAACTGTTCCTAACATCTTAATATACCTAGGGTAGATCACACTGCTCACTGCTTGTTTATTTTGTATTGTTTTCTAAGTGGTTATAAAACTTCTCATTAATTCTCAGTTCTAGAAGTTTGCCAGGTCAATCAAATTCACTGGCCTATTTAGTTAAAATGAGCCAACTTATTAACCTTTTAGAAAAAATTTCTCTGAGCCTCAATCTATGAACTAGAAATAAAAATATAATAATTCTTGGTCCTACCTCACAGAGATACTGTGATGAATATATGTTATTCCTGTCATGGAAGCTACTACTAATTGCTCACAATTTTTATATTGGAATAAAAGTTATTGTTTTCTCTTAACCAAAACTGATTTAAATTTCAAAGAATCAAAGATTCTCAACTTCGGAATAAATTTCATTGGCAATCAAGTTCAACTCATAACTGAACAATAATCTTCTTGACCTTTCTAGAAATCTTTAAGTAGAGTCCTCTTTATGGATTTTTAAAGTAGGGATTCTTTTTATGGGTTAGTTATAAATGACTGTTGAGGTAATTTCCAACTCTCAAGTTCTAAAATTATATAGAAATCCTCAGTAAAATTCCTAAGCAGTAGAAGTCAAACACTCTTTCCCTGATGGCCACCAGTAAAGGGAGAAGTCAAAAGAGAGAACAAGCACAGTAAGTAATTCATTCATTATCTCCAATGAATCATTTGTTTTTGAACTATATACCCTCTGAAGCATAACTGAGTATTCTGTCACAAGCAACAAGAACAGAGATGTCTCTCTGGCATTTGTCAGAGATAGTCTTCCTTTGGAAACCAGACATTTAAATGAAGAGTTGATTTTGATAATATAAAAGCTTAACAGAAGAACTGATATTGAGATTTAGGTTAAAAGCTAGTTAATGTGTTGGTGTAACTGAAACTCGTTTATCCAAACTGATACTCCCAGAGTGTGACTGCTATCTCCCTTAATAGACTCAACACATGTGTCCTTTCAGTCAGTGAGGAAAAAAAATATATACAATGATTGTAATCATAAAAGACTTTAGCATTTTAAAATATCATTAAATTGTTTTATAAATTTTAATTGATTTCTGAAACATATCACTATTATCTAAAATATTACAGGCCAGGAAATAAATTATGTCTATTTCTATTGCTGATTTATAAATATGAAAGAAACACTCATGCATTTAGTTTCCTTCAAAATGATTACATGAATTAATTTCTTAACAATATTATTGTAGCTAGCTATATGCATATTAGCTATGTCGAAGAGGAGGTTTAACACACTGAGGAAAATGAAGAGGATGAGAAAGGACAATCTAGAAGAATGTGAAGAACAAAACTAGGGTGATTTAAGTTCTTGATGACTTAACATTTTCATAATTCAAAGTTTTTTTTGTTTCTTTAAAATAATGTGGGAGCATCTGAAAATTATGAAGCATTATGAAAAAAATACTTATTTTTTTTTGTTTGGGCTTAGTCAGGGCAATCTGTTTTAAGTTGTGACTAAAAAACATAAAACAAACCCAGAATTTATTAGTTCAGGCAAATAGCAAGCCTACTAAGTGTTACAGAATGAAGGAGGAAAAACTGACCAAAGTAAATGTATTTTTTTCTTTTTTCACAAATGTATTCTGAATGAAATGCCATTTAATTGAATTTGAAAGTTAAATTCAGTCATATGGTTAGTTTTCTAACCCTATGCAAATACAACCTTAAAAATATATTCTTGTATAAGTATAATAATTCCTCCCCCCCTTATAAAACACCTACTGCTTAACAATGTAGAATCTGAGGATCATAGATTTAGACTTAGAAAAGACCCTAGAGGTCAACTAACTCAATGCCTTATTTTATAGATGAAAATACTAAGGATCAGAGAAGTCAAGTAAATTGAACAGTGCTCAGATGGTAATGCTCAATAGTAGGAGAATTTAGACAAGAGTTTAAAGATCTATATCCACTGATACAGAATAAAGAAAGTAGAATCAGGAAAAGAACATACAGAATAACTGCAACAATGTAAGTTGAAAGAACAACCCAAATAGCTGAAATTGAGAACTGTTAAATTAAAATGTAAATTAATCTCCAAAGAAGATATAGGTACCTTATTCCCCTAACAGAGAATGTCAGATTTTTTTGTAAGATTTGAAGAGTTTTGCTGATTTAAAAAAATCATTCTTATAAAGTATAGCTATCTAGTATTGAATGAGGTAGGATACTTTATAAGAGAATGTAGGAGATATTATCATGAAAAATATGAATAAAAATCTACTTCCAAAAGAAAAAACACAATTTAGTTATAATGATATCTGCTTTCTTTCCATATTAAGTGAACATTCTAGCAAAACAAAAACTCAGTTAATTTTACTTTGCTGGAGTGTAGGGCTTATGAAATTTTTAAGCCTATCAAATTTTGGTGCCCCATATAAATATCCTGATTCCTCTCCCCACATAAGACTGACTCATTAAGCATTATGACAGCATAAAAAGAACATGAGATGTGCAATATAGAGCACTGGTTTTGAATCCCAACTCTACTATATGCTTATCCATATGATGATAGCTAATCAACAACTCTAGAGAGGTTATTTAAATAATGCTTGCACACCAGAATAAAAGAAATGCTCTATATTTGCGAACTGAGCATATGCTGTTTCATATTTTCACTAGGTACCTTGATATAGACTAAATAAATTTATGTTCCTTGGCACCACCTCCATGTTTCCTGTTTTGCACTACCTGCTAGTAGGATTATTAACTGCCCCTCAGCCAGGTCCTATTCAAAAGGGAGATTAGTAGTCTTTAAAGAAAGATTTTAAAGAAAAAGGAGGAGGATGGGATACATACTGTTATGGAAACAAACATGAATTTGGATTGACTTTAGGAGATAGTGACAGATATTGAAGGGCCCAGAGTGCTACCATTCATGGGGTCACAATTGCTCAACAAAAAAAAAAAAACATCAAAAGCCATATAATATTGATATATCCAGAAGAAAAAACTAAGATTTCAAAAAAAGAGAGTAGAGGTTTTGCAAAAACTATTTTATATCCAGAAAAAATACTTATAAATTAGGTATGCTTATAACCTTTTGCCTGACTGCAGAGGATTGCCTTGCAATATCTCTGATTAAAATGTGGAATTAATTTTCCTTGTTTTTCTGAATACTTGCTATTAGTCATAAAGCTGGAATTGAGATTACAGTGGTGTTTCCCTTAGCCAATCAGATAAATGATAGAATGATTTTCCCCAATGGAGTATTTTGGAGAAAACTCTTGAGAAAATATCTCTGTCATCCATTGAAGTGAAATATTAAGCCATCATACCATACTTTTAAGATGTTAGAATGGAGCTTGGAACTATCTAGTGAATTCAATTAATCAAAGGAAACTAGATATCATCTTACTATGTCTATTTAAATATCTCATTTTAAAATATATGTGATTGAAAGGCCATCTGAGTGTGGTTGTGCACACCTACCTGTAACATCTACTAGAGGAGGCAGTGGTTGGTGGACCACTTGAATATAGGAATTCTAAGGTGTAATAATCTAAGCCAAACAGTTATCCACATTTAATCTGGAACCAATATGGTGAGCCAGTGGAAACAGAGAGACATCGCCTAAAAAAAGAAAAATGATTCCCAATCAGAAAACAGAGCAGATCAAAGTTACCATGTCAATAAGTAATAGAATTAAGTCATTAAGTGGTCATTATACTTCTAGTCTGGATGACACAAGAAGAACTGATGTAAGAAATAAAATCAAACAGACAATACTAAAACTTCTTTGTAATATCCTTCTGATTCAACTCCCCAAAGAGCCTTATTTCAGTTACTTTTCTAAGAGAAAAAAATATAACATAAAGGTTCAATAGCACTGATTTTTGCCAGTTCTCACTTTGAAATATATTGATATTTATGCTTTTTAAAATTGTTTATGGAGCTTAAACACCATGGGTTTCTCTTTCACAGTGAGGGAGGCTGTATCTCCCTCTATGAGTTCTAAGGTACCCTGAGAGTTAGGGTACTCTCTTCTCTAGTTCCAGTGTCTCTTGTCCTCACTCCTAACTCATTGATATCAACTGGTGACTGGCACTCTATCTCCATTTGCCTAATTATCATCAATTATATTTCACAAAAATATATTTATTTAAACATATAGCAAAAAAAAATTCAATCATTTCATCTACACCCATTGTGCTATCCTCTTATCTCATTGTTTCAAATTCAAATAGAAAACATTTTCATTTAGTTAAGATAGTGATGTTTCTGAATCTGCATGAAATGGTGGACATCTTTGCTCTATTCTTCATCATCTTGGTCTTTGATGAAGCCTCAACATTTAGTTCACTTCCTACCTTGACTAGCAGCATCTGGTTAATATGCAGATGTAGCCTCTCTGATGAGTGAATCTTTGCCTCAGCTTTCACAGCCCTTGTGTTCTGGAGGTTATTCCATATTCCTTAGGACCTTGATACTAATCAGGCTGGAATACCATAATTATGAGGTGACCTCCATATTTTTAAAAATCACAAGATCACGAAAGCTCCTTTAACTTTATTTAAAAGGTAAAAGAATAAATGCAAAGAATGAAGATCTATTTTGGAGTCATATAACCTCAGAGTGAAGGTCACATGGCCTTTACCTTACAATACATAAAGTAAAAGGTTTAAAAAAATCTTTCAGAATTCACCAACACATTCAATCTGCTCTCAAATTTTTTCCACAAAAGGTTTTCAACATTTGTATTTTAGAGAAGAGTTGTTTTTCTTTTTTTGAAAAAAAACATAGTATCTTTCTGGATTTTTCAAATTATATGCAAATCAACTACAGAACAGAAAGCAAAATATAGATTATTCCTTCTTTACTTATCAAGCCCTCATTTAATGTGTCTTATGAAAAATGTCATCTCAGTGTTAATGATTATTACCACCAGAAAATTATATATATATATATATATATATATATATATATATATATATATATAGAGAGAGAGAGAGAGAGAGAGAGAGAGAGAGAGAGAGATGGAGAGAGAGAGAGCACACAAAGAGTATTTGATGCAAAAGAGATAACAATGAAATATAAAATGTCGTTTTAAATCTTAATGGACTTCATTTTGTTAATGGTATGAGGCCAAGGAATGAATCTTCCCAATATAAATTCTTACAAAATTTTAAACAATTTGGAAGAATTAAATCATTGACAGTTAGGAAACTTCAATTTCTTGCCATTTCTTTTTTTTCAAAACCAGCACTTCAAATTCATTAACACTCATTAACTTGTTTTCTCTGCTCCAGATATGTATAGTAATACAGACACATGTCATATAATTAACTATTAAAATATGTGCATATTTCAACTGAGTTTAGGGAATCAATCTACAAATATTGATTAAGATTCTCCTATGTGCCAGGAACTGTGCTAAAGACGAGGACCAAAAAAAGGTAGGCCCTACTCTCAAGGGGCTCATTGTCTAAATCATGGAGACAACAAGCAAACAACTATGTACAAATAAGCTATATTCATTATAAATAGGTAATAAAGAGTCCCAGTGGCTAATTGTTTATAAAACTAAACATTTCAGGCAATTGTAGAAATCTATCAGACTCCATATTTTATTTATGGTATTTCTAATTACTGTTAAGATCATTAATAGAAGAATAACATCAGCTTTTAACGTCTAAAAAAATGACCTTAACACAGTCATTGTAATTGGGACACAAAATATCTTCATTTTAAATGCCCAATTTACTTAATCTGTAATTCACTTTTAGATGTTCCTTTCAAAAGAAACGAGCATGTTCTGTATCATATCAATATTTATTGTTTTCAAAAGTATTCTTTAAAAAATATAAAAACATAGTCTCTTCAGTTATAAGCAAAGGCTGAGATTCTCAAAGACCAATGAAAAACAAAACCAGAAATGAATAATTATAGATTCCTTGATTGGACCTGAAAATATGAGCTTATCACAGAGCAAAAACTTTATAAGTAAGAATTCCTTAAAAAGGTTTGTTCAGCTAATTAAGTCAAACAAAGCAAGAAGGGACAAATGAAGTGGGTTGCTCTTGAATAAAATGAAGAACAAATAACGAGGCACCTACTTAAGTCTTAGAAAAACAGAAAACTGAATAAAATCACTTTCAAAATTGAATTACCCTTCTCAGTGTAAATGTAATGCCATGTTCTCAGATGACATAGTGACATATCCACTGTCAGTAATTGTTAATCAATTTTATTTTACTTGTTTGTCATAATGGAGGGTATAAAATAGGATATGTAATTTTGAGCATAAAGGCAAAATGCATTTAAAAAGTTTTAAGAATTGAATCATCTTTTGACAAGAAAGTGAAATCAGTTAAGAAATTTCAAACTTCCATTTAAAAATGTATAAAAGTTAGCCATAGAATGATATTTTGGAATTTTACAGACATTTCATTAAACCCAAAACATTTTTCTTAGTCATCTACCTGAACTTTGTTATTTTCTTTTCACACAAACTATTGAAACCCTGTTTCATCTTCTATAAATTGATTCAAATACACAATCACCATAAAGCCTTCCTCTCCCACTTCTTCCCCATCAATATTGTGTTTTTTTTTCCTCACATCTCATTTATATATGTACAATGTGTATGTGTATATATACCCAGACGTATATATGTAACATGAGGTGACCTTTGAAGGGCATTAGTGATTATAAGAGTCAGTACTGAGAAGGGAATACCTTACATAAATAAGGAAAAAAGCTTATATAAATCTATGGAGATGGGAGATGGAACACCATGCATGAAATAAAAGGAAACCAATTCATCTTGAAGAGAATATGTAAAGAGAAGTATTACATAATAAGTCTGAAAAAATTTTGAAGCCAAGGTATGAAGGAAATATAAAACAGAGAAACTTGTATTTGATTCTAGAATAGAGTCACTAAAACTTATTGAGTTGATGAGTTGAAAAGATGAGAACTTTGATTTAGGAAAATCATTTTGGTAACTTTGTGGAGGATGGATGGGGGGGGGTGGAATTATTTGAGCCAAAGAGGTCATTTGAGAGGTTACTAAATAACTTAGATAAGAACCAATAAGGGAGGACCTAAACTGCAGTTTGGGTGAAGAGAACACAGTAGCAAAAACTATTGTGGAGGTAGAATCAGTAGGACATAGTAACTAATTGAATATATCTGGTTAAGGGGAACAAATTTAAATTACCTCTGTTTGTAAACTTGTAGGATAGGAATGATGGAAGGCACTTCATTTGGCTTAAAGGAAGAAGTTTTTTTAAAGAGTAGGTTGGGAGGAACCATAGAGAATTGTGTCTTGTATTTGCTGAATTTAAGTCCTATGAGACATTTCTATATCAACTTTAAAAATGTCTTAAGAGACAGGTAATGATTAAAGATTAGTGTTCAGAAGAGAAAGTAAGGTTAGAAGTAGGCATCTAAAAGTTATTTTCTTAAAAAAAATGAAGTTCTTCATGAGTGAGAATGAGTGAGAGAGGAAAAAAAGAAAAAGAAGAGTCAGGGAGTGAGACCAAGATGGTGAGGATGAGAAAATATTCAGTGGAACTCTCCAAATATTGCTTGTACATATCCTTTGACCATTTGTCAATTGGGGAATGGCTTGTATTCTAACAGTTTGAATTAGTTCCCTATAGATTTGAGAAATGAGACTTTTTTTCAGAGAGTTTTGTTATAAAAAATTTTCCCCTTTTGTTGTTTCCATTATAATCTTGGTTACATTGGTTTTGTTAGTATAAAACCTTTTTAATTTAATAATAAAATTATTAATATTTCATTTTAAAATGTTCTCTATCCTTTGTTCCTAAGTTCTTCCTTTCTCCATAAATCTGACAGGTAAACTATTCAGTGTTCCCTAATTAACTTTGAGTATCACACTTTATTTCTAAATCATATACCCATGTTGACCTTATCTTGGTATAGGGTGTGAGATATTGGTCAATACCTAATTTCTGCCTTACTGTTTTCCCAACAGTTTTTGTCAAATAGTGAGTTCTTATCTCAAAAGTTGAAATCATTGGCCTTATCAAATACTAGATTTCTAAGGTCTTTTACCCCTTATCAATTCTAATAATTCACTATTCTATTTCTCAGGTGGTACCAGATTATTTTGATGATTACTACTTTATAGTAGAACTTGAGATCTAGAACTGCTGGGCCACTGTTTATCACATATTTTTCATGAATTCCCTTGATATTCCTTTAAATTTTTTTAAATTTTTTTCTATGTTTCCATGATTCATTTTCATTCTCTCCCCTCTTCCCAGAGATGACAGGCAAGTCTACTGGATTGTACAAATGTTATCAATTGATATATATTTCCATAGTATTAAGTTTTGCTATAGAGAGAACTTTTAAAGTATAAACCCCAAGTCACATACCCACATATACATGGGATAAATGATGTCAAATGTTTTGCTTTTGCATTTTTACTCCCATAGTTCTTTCTTTCAATGTGGTTAGCATTCTTTCCCATAAGGCCTTCAGGAGTGTCCTGATTTGTTGCATTGCTACTAGTAGCAAAGTCCATTACATTGTATTGTTTTCAAAATGTTTTACCTTCTGTGTATAATGTTCTCCTGGTTCTGCTCATTTCACTCTGCATCAGTTCATGGAGGTTCTCCCAGTTCATATTCATTCCTTACAGCACAGTAGTATTCTATCACCATCTTATACCACAATTGATTTAGCCATTCCCCAATTGAGGGACACCCCTTCATTTTCCAATTTTTTTGCCACCACAGAGTGTGGCTATGCATATTTTTGTACAAGTATTTTTCCTTATTTTCTCATTGGGGTACAAACCTAGTAATGGTATTGATGGATCAAAGGGTATGCAATCTTTTAAAGCCCTTTTCCCATAATTCCAAATTGTCTTCAAGAATGGCTGGATTAATTCACAATTGCACCCGCAATGTATTAGTGTCCAAATTTGGCCACAACCTGTCCAACATTTATTATTTTCCTTTATTGTCATATTGGCCAATCTGCTGGTGTGAGGTGGTACCTCAGAGTTGTTTTTATTTGCATTTCTCTAATTATAAGAGATTTAGAACACTTTTTCACGTGCTTATTGATAGTTTTGATTACTTTATCTGAAAACTGCTTATTCATGTCCCTTGACCATTTGTAAATTGGGGAATAGCTTGATTCTTTTGTATCATTGACCTAATTCCTTAAAAATGTGCGAGATTAGCCCTTTGTCAGAAGTCTTTGTTATAATTTTTTCCCCAATTTGTTGCTTCCCTTCTAATTTTGTTTACATTGGGTTTTGTTTCTACAGAAATTTTTAATTTAATATAATCAAAATTATTCATTTTATATTTTGTAGTGTTCTCCATCTCCTACTTGGTCTTAAATTCCTTACTTTCCCATAGATCTCACAGATATACTATTCTATGTTCATCTAATTTGTTTATGATTTCCCTTTTTATATTTGTCATTTATCTATTCTTGAATTAATTTTCATATGGAGTTTAAGATGTTGATCTAGACCTAATTTCTC
The DNA here is from genome assembly GCF_016433145.1 of Gracilinanus agilis. NCBI lineage: Eukaryota > Metazoa > Chordata > Mammalia > Didelphimorphia > Didelphidae > Gracilinanus > Gracilinanus agilis. Next base: position 176,635,717 of record NC_058134.1, read on the forward strand.
TCATAACTGTTTTCCAATTCTCCAAGCAGTTTTTGTCAAATAGTGGGTTCTTGTCCCAAAAGCTAGGATCTTTGGATTTATGGAACACTATCTTGCTGCTATCATTTACCCCAAATCTATTCCATTGATCTCTAATCTCTGTCTCTAAGACCATATTGTTTTAATGATCACTGTTTTATAGTATAGTTTGAGATCTGGGAAAGCTAGGCCTACATCCTTCACATATTTTTTATTAGTTCCCTTGATATTCTTGATCTTTTGTTCTTCAAGATGAACTCTGAAATAATTTTTTTCTAATTCTTTAAAAAGTTTTTTGATAGTTTGATAGGTATAACATTGAATAAGTAAATTAATTTTTGTGGAATTGTCATTTTTATTATATTGGCTCATCCTACCTATGAACAATTAATGTTTTCCCAATTGCTTAGATCTACTTTCATTTGTGTGAAGAGTATTTTATATTTATGTTCATATAATTACTGGATTTATCTTGGCAAGTAGATACCCAGGCATTTTATCTTGTCTAAAGTGTTTTTAAGTGGAGTTTCTCTTTCTAACTGTTGATACTGGGTTTTGTTGGAAACATATAGGAATGCTGATGATTCATGTGAATTTATTTTGTATCCTGCAACTTTCCAAATTGTTGATTATTTCTACTAGATTTGTAGTTGATTTTCTCAGATTCTTTAGGTATACCATCATGTCATCTGCAAAGAGTGATAGTTTAGTTTCCTCATTACCTATTTAGATCCCTTCAATTTCTTTTTCTTTCTAATTGCTATTACTAGCATTTCTAGTACAATATTAAACAGTAGTGGTGATAATGAGCATCCCTGCTTCACTCCTGATCTTATTGGGAAGGCATTTAACTTGTCCCCACTGCAAATGATACTTGCTGATGGTTTTAAATAAATACTATTCATTATTTTGAGGAAAGGTCCTTTTATTCTTATATTTTCTAGTGTTTTCAATAGGAATGCCTGTTGTATTTTGTCAAAGGCTTTTTCGACATTGTTGAGATAATCAAGTGATTTTTGTTAGTTTGGTTCTTGATATGGTCAATTATGCAAATGTTTTTCCTAATATTAAACCATCCTTGTATTGCTGATATAAATCCTATATGGTTATAGTGAATAATCCTTGTGATAATTTACTTTTAGCTAGTTTTAAAAATATTTTAGCTAATATTTCATTTAATATTTTTGCATCTATGTTCATTAGGGATTTTTGTCTATAGTTCTCCTTCTTTGGAAGAACAAATCCCAATAAATAAAATAGGCAAAAAAGAAGATAAAATAGGCAAAGGAGTCTTATCATATTTTTTTATGATGCAAATATGGTATTGATTTCAAAGCCAGGCAGAATTTGTTCTTCCAAAGATTAGTTGATCTCTAATGTTATATAAGGGGCAGCTGGGTGGCTCAGTGGATTGAGAGCCAGGCCTAGAGACTGGAGGTCCTAGGTTCAAGTCCGGCCTCGGACACTTCCAGCTGTGTGACCTTGGGCAAGTCACTTGACCCCTATCGCCCACCCTTACCACTCCTGGGCTAAGGACTGTCCCTAGCCCGGATGAAAAAGGAGGAGGGTTGGGCATGGGGCTAGCAACCCCACCCTGTAAAATCTACATCTGCTAAAGAAACTGCAACCTAAAGTAGGGGCAGCTGGGCTAGCTCAGTGGATTGAGAGTCAGGCCTAGAGAGGAAAGGTCCTAGGTTCAAATCCGGGCTCACACACTTCCCAGCTGGGTGACCCTGAGCGACCCATTGCCTACTGGTTGTGGCCCTATGCTCCTAGAAAGGAGTCCCAGGATAAAAAAAAATGTTATATAGAATTCACTTGTGAATACATCTGGCCCTGGGAATTTTTTTCCTTAGGGAGTTCCTTGATGGCTTGAATAATTTCTTTTTCTGACATGGGATTATTTAAGTATTTTGTTGCCTCTTCTGTTAATCTAGGCAATTTATATTTTTGCAAATATTTATCCATTTCACTTAGTTTACCACATTTATTGTCACATAATTTGGTGAAATAGCTCTTAATAATTGCCTTAATTTCCTCTTCATTAGAGATGAATCACCCTTTTCATTCAAGATACTGTTAATTTGGTTCTCTTCTTTCTTTTTTATAATTAGATTAACCAATATTTTGTCTATTTTATTTGTTTTTTTAAATACCAGCTCTTAGTCTAATTTATTAGTTCAATAGTCCTTTTAATTTTAATTTTATTAATTTCTCCTTTGATTTTTAGGTTTTCCAACTTGGTCCTCTCTAAGTTACAGAGCCCATAACTGAAAACAATACTTCAAAGGTGTTCTAAGTCAGGCAGTATATTACAAATGAAATTATCACAATATCTCTCTTCCAAGCTATTACTCTCTAAATAAAGTTTAAGATGAAAACAGTTGTTTGGCTATCAGATTACATTGTTGGAATATGAGGAAATTTAGGATGCCAAAATTTTATTTTTAGGAGTAATGTTATTTTGTGTGTGTGTTCTTCAGAAGGGAGATATTGAGCCTGAGTTTTTCTATATGTTAAGTTAAAGTCATGAGATATTATATTACCTTGTTTCAAATGGGCTCTCAAAAGATTAATAAGTTAGTTAAAAAATTATGCAAGTGATAGCTTGCATTCTATAGAAATAAGCATTGAAATTTGGAATTATGTCCAAAGAGATTTAAAATAATGCCCTTCCGAGGGACTTCCAGGTTAAGATGGCAGCAGAGCAAAAAGCAGCTGCTTGACTTCTCCTAACTGATCTAATCTAATCTTACTCATAACATAACCCACACATATAGGACTCCTCAGGAAGACATAAAAACAAATCCAGAGGAAAGAAGGGACCCCACAACAGGGCGCAGCATCAGAGGTAAGTGGAAACGGGGCATTTCCATGCTATAAAGGAATGAAACAGCTCCCACGAAAACATGAGCAGAGCAACCCCCTCCCCCACCCCACACCACCTACAGCACCAAAGCCAGTGCACGGGAGTCGAAGCAGGTTTGGGGCACCCACTGGGTCATTGGCAGCTCACCAGGGCTTGTTCCTGGGAGCAGCAAGACTTGGGACCCCCTGGGAGGCTGAGGAACTAGCAGACTCTGAGTGCAGACCCTGAGCCCAGACCCTGAGCCCAGGTGCAGGTGAAGGGGCTGACACAGGTGTGGGCTGAGGCATGGATTAAAGCTGCGGGCTGGGGTGAGGACAAAGGGGCTGATTCTGAGTGCAGGAGCAGACCTTCAGTGGGGACCCAGTGCAGAGAGGTGCTTGACTATGGAAGCAGCTCCCTGAGACTGTTAAAGGAGCTTCAGGCAGAAGAACAAGCAAGGAGAACACCAGGAGGCTTGTCCCAAAACAACTAGACCTGAGATCTCAGGAATCTCTAAAGAGACACAGACAGATCCTGGGCGTGAGCATAAAGCTGAGAGGGAACTCAGCTTACAATGGCAAGCCAGAGTCATAAGGAAAACCAGAAGAGAAAGATGAAGAAGAAAAAACGTTTAACACTTGACAACTTTTACACAGAAAAAATCCAGACAACAGAGGAAACAGTAGAGTAGAACAAACAATCCAAACCTTCCCAAAACAATGAAAATGGGTCACAAGGTATTGAAGAGTTCAGATCTGAGATCATGAGAAAGATGGAAGAGATCTGGCAAGAAAATAACAGTTTAAAAGGCAGAATTTCACAATTGGAAAGTGAGGCAAGTAAATCAAATACCAAAAATGACCAGATTGAAAAGGAAAACCAAAAGATTGTAGCCGAAAACAAGTCTCTAAAGGCTAGAATTGGGCAATTAGAAAAAGATGCGCCCAAATCAAAAGAATTAATAAGCAAATTGGAGACCAAAATCAAACAGCTGGAAAACAGGTCAGACCAAACTGAAAAAGAAAATCAAAAGCTTTTAGCAGAAAACCAGTCTCTAAAGACAAGAATTGGGCAAGTAGAAGTCAATGATCTATCAAGACATCAAGAACAAATAAAACAAAGTCAAACGACAAATAAAATAGAAGGGAACATGAAATATCTCAATGAGAAACTGATAGATCAAGAAAACCAGTCTAGAAGAGACAATCTGAAAATCATTGGTCTTCCTGAAAAAGCAGAAATTAATAGAAATTTGGACTCCATACTAAAAGAAATTATTCAGCAAAATTGCCCTGAAGTTCTACAACAAGAGGGCAATATACACATTGAAAGGATCCATAGATCACCCTCTACACTAGACACTGAAAAGACAACCCCCAGGAATATAATAGCCAAATTCAAGAGCTTCCAACTAAAAGAAAAAATTTTACAAGAAGCCAGAAAGAGACAATTCAGATATCAAGGAGCACCAATAAGAATCACACAGGATCTGACAGCCTCCACACTAAAAGACCGCAAGGCTTGGAATATGATATTCAGAAAGGCAAGAGAACTGGGTTTACAACCAAGGATCACCTACCCATCGAAACAGACTATATTCTTCCAGGGGAAAGTTTGGGCATTCAACAAGATATAAAATTTCCAAGCATTTGCACATAAAAGACCAGGACTAAATGGAGAGTTTGATATCCAACCACAAAAATCAAGAGAAACAAGAAAAGGTAAATAAGAAACAGAAGGGAAAGTAAGAAAACTCATATTTTTTTAATTTGCCTCTTTAAGGGCTTCAATAAGATCTAATTATTGGTACTCCTATGTGGGGAAATGTTATGTATAATTCTCTGTAGTGAACTCTGTTCACCATTATAGCATTCACTATTATAATAATTAGAAGAATTATTCATAGGGAGAGGTGGAAATACTAAATGGTCTAAGATAATATGGGTGGGAAGGAAAGAGCGGGATGAATAGTAGAAGACACCAAGAGAATCTTGAAGGAATAAGAAAAACAGGATATTCTATTACACACAAAGAGGGCATGGGAAGGAGAAGGGATGAATACTATTATAAGAAGGAGAGGAAGAGAGCATTAAGAGGTAATATTTACACCTTACTCTCAGTGTAATGAACTCTGAGAGGGAAGAATATTTATATCCATTGGGATATAAAACTCTATCAAACCCTACTGAGAAAGTCACAATGGATAAACCAAAGGGAGCAGGGAAGTGTGGAGGTCAAAAAAGGGAGGGGAGAAGAAGGGGGAGGGAATTCATTAGGCCTTTAAAAATAAAAAGAGAGGAATAATAAGGGAGGGGGTAGAAAGGGAAGTTAATCAAGGGAGGGGATAAGGGATACCAGCTTAAAGCAAACCACTGGTTTAAAAGGAAATAGATTAAGAAGAAGGGGTAGGAATAGGGGAGGATACGAAAATGTCAGCGAATGCACAACTGATAATTATAACTCTGAATGTGAATGGGATGAACTTGCTCATGAAACGGAAGCAAATAGCAGAGTGCATTAGAAACCAAAATCCTACCATATGTTGTCTACAAGAAACACATATGAGACGGGTGGACATACACAAGTTTAAGGTTCAGGGCTTGAGCAAAATCTTTTGGGCAACAAATGAGAAAAAGAAGGCAGGAGTGGCTATTGTGATTTCTGACAAAGCCAAAGTAAAAATAGATATGATTAAAAAAGACAGGGAAGGTCATTACATCCTGATTAAAGGCAGTATAAACAATGAGGAAATAACACTGCTCAATATGTATGCACCAAGTGGTACAGCATCCAAATTTATAAAGGAGAAACTGGCAGACCTCAAGAAGGAAATAGATAGTAAAACCATACTAGTGGGAGATCTAAATATTCCTCTTTCAGATCTAGATAAATCAAACCAAAAAATAAATAAGAAAGAGGTAAGAGAGGTGAATGAAATCCTAGAAAAATTAGATTTAATTGATATGTGGAGAAAAATAAATAGGGACAAAAAGGAATACACCTTCTTTTCAGCTGCACATGGTACATTCACAAAGATTGACCATGTAATGGGGCATAGAATCATTGCAAACATGTAAATTTCTCAGATCATAATGCAATAAATATAATAATTAGTAAGGGCACCTGGACAGGCAAATCAAAAACTACTTGGAAATTAAATAATATGATTCTCCAAAACTAGCTAGCCAAAGAAGAAATCATAGAAACAATCAACAATTTCATTGAAGAGAATGACAATGATGAGACATCCTACCAAACTCTGTGGGATGCAGCCAAGGTAGTACTCAGGGGGAAGTTTATATCCTTGAGTGCATATATTAACAAACTAGGGAGGGCAGGATTAATGAGTTGGACATGCAACTTAAAAAATTAGAAAACAAGCAAATTAAAAATCCCCAGATGAAAACTAAATTAGAAATACTAAAAATCAAGGGAGAAATTAATGAAATAGAAAGTAAAAGAACTATTGAATTAATAAATAAGACTAGAAGCTGATATTTTGAAAAAACAGATAAAATAGCCAAAGTACTGGTGAGTCTAATTTAAAAAAGGAAAGAAGAAAACCAAATCGACAGTATCAAAGATGAAAAGGGAGACCTCACCTCTAATGAAGGGGAAATTAAGGCAATCATTAAAAACTATTTCACCCAATTATATGGCAATAAATATAGCAATCTAAGAGATATGGATGAATATTTATAAAAAATATAAATTGCCTAGATTAACAGCAGAAGAAATAGAATACCTAAATAATCCCATATCAGAAAAAGAAATTGAACAAGCCATCAAAGAACTCCCTAAGAAAACATCAACAGGGCCTGATGGATTCACAAGTGAATTCTATCAGACATTCAAAGAACAACTAATCCCAATACTACACAAATTATTATCAAATAAGCAAAGAAGGAGTCCTACCAAATTCCTTTTATGACACAAATATGGTACTGATTCCAAAGCCTGGTAGATCAAAAACAGAGAAAGAAAACTATAGACCAATCTCCATAATGAACATAGATGCAAAAATCCTAAATAGAATACTAGCAAAGAGACTCCAGCAAGTGATCAAGAGGATCATCCACCATGATCAGGTGGGATTTATACCAGGAATGCAAGGATGGTTCAACATTAGGAAAACCATCCACATAACTGACCATATCAACAGTCTAACAAACAAAAATCACATGATTATCTCAATAGATGCTGAAAAAGCCTTTGACAAAATACAACACCCATTCCTTTTGAAAACACTGGAAAGTATAGGAATAGAAGGTCCTTTCCTAAAAACAATAAACATTATATACTTAAAACCATCAACAAGCATCATATGCAATGGGAATAAATTAGAAGCCTTTCCAATAAGATCAGGAGTGAAACAAGGATGCCCATTATCTCCTCTATTATTTAACATTGTACTAGAAACACTAGCAGTAGCAATTAGAGAAGAAAATGAAATTGAGGGCATTAAAATAGGCAATGACGAGTCTAAGCTATCACTCTTTGCAGATGATATAATGGTCTACTTAAAAAATCCTAGAGAATCAACTAAGAAGCTTGTAGAAATAATCAACTTTAGCAAAGTTGCAGGATACAAAATAAATGCACATAAATCATCAGCATTTCTATATATTTCCAACACATCACAGCAGCAAGAGGTAGAAAGAGAAACTAAACTAAACTAAAATCACCCTAGATAATATAAAATACTTAGGAATCTATCTACCAAAACAAACACAGGAATTATACAAAAACAACTACAAAACACTTTCCAAATGATTAAAACTAGATCTAAACAATTGGAAAAACATTGATGGCTCATGGGTAGGACAAGCTAACATAATAAAAATTACCATTCTACCCAAATTAATTTACCTATTTAGTGCCATACCAAAACATTTTTCACTGAATTAGGAAAAACTATAACAAAGTTCATTTGGAATAACAAAAGATCAATAATATCAAGAGAAATAATGAAAAAAAATGTGAAGGAAGGGGGCCTAGCAGTACCAGATATTAAACTATACTATAAAGCAGCAGTCATCAAAATGGTATGTTACTGGCTAAGAGATAGAGAGGAGGATCAGCAGAATAGCCTTGGGGTTAATGACATCAACAAGACAGTATATGATAAACCCAAAGAGCCCAATTTTTGGGACAAAAATCCACTATTTGACAAAAACTGTTGGAAAATTTGGAAAACAATATGGGAAAGATTAGGTTTAGATCAACATCTCCCACACTACACCAAGGTAAATTCAGAATGGGTAAATGACTTGAATATAAAGAGGGAAACTAAAAATAAATTAAGTGAACACAGAATAGTATACTTGTCAGATCTCTGGGAAAGGAAAGATTTTAAAACCAAGCAAGAGTTAGAGAAAATTACAAAATGTAAAATAAATTATTTTGATTATATTAAACTAAAAAGCTTTTGTACAAACCAAAACAATGTAGCCAAGATCAGAAGGGAAACAACAAACTGGGAAAAAATCTTTATAACAAAAAACTCTGACAAGGGTCTAATTACTCAAATATATAAGGAGTAAAATCAATTTATGGAAAAGAATGCTACCCACATTCAGAGGAAGAACTGCAGGAGAGGAAATACAGAAGAAAATCAACTGTTTGAATACATGGGTTGATGAGGACATGATTGGGGATCAAAAGTACCACACCAATGCAACTATCAACAATTTGGAAATAGGTCTTGATTAATGACACATGTTAAAACTAGTGGAAATGCATATTGACCAGGGGAGGGTGGATGTGGGGGGGTGAAGGGGAAAGTAAGAGCATAAATCATGTAACCATGTTAACTTTTCTAAAATATAAATATTTTTAAATGTTTAAAAAAATGCCCTCCCTTTCATCCAGCAATATCGCTGCTGGGTTTGTACTACAAAGAGATAATAAGGAAAAATATTTGAACAAAATATTTATAGTTATGCTTTTTATAGGGAAAAAATTAGAAAATGAGTAGGTGTCCATTGATTAGGGAAAGACTGACAGATAGTGGTATCTGATAGTGATGGAATGCTATTGTGCTGAAACAAATGATGAACTGGAGGATTTCTTCCTGAATATCATATTCCATGACTTTCAAGCCTTTAATGTAGAATCTGCTAGGTCCTGTGTGATCCTGATTGTAGCTCTGTGGCTTCTTAAATGATTTTTGGTCTCACTGTGTACTTGATGAAATTAGGCACACTCTTGATTGCCCTATCCTTAAGCTCCACCCTTAGTTTGGAGCAAAAACATTGGGGGGGGGTTGTAAACTGCATCCTCACCCAAAAATGTGAACTATGTCCTCATCTCAAGCCCAAACTGGGATTCCTGGTTTACCTCTAAGCCCACACATATTAGCCCACTTCAGCCCAGATTGCCCTGGGCTAGGACTCTGGACTTCTCCACAGGTTTGCAATTTCAAGTAGTATGGGTTGGTTTGGACCTCTATTTGCCCAGGCCGTGTCTAAGGATCTGAATGTTGGCTAGGACTTAGTTTCAGAACCTGTGACAGCAGATGTGGGGTGTGCATGTGTCCTGTGCCCTTGGTTTCCTCTTCCTTGCTTGCTACAGCAAGAGCTGGCTCTGCTCTCCTCTCACTCCTGTACCCCAGATGGTCTCTTCCTACCTTTTGTTTTTTTTTCTTTTCTTGATAGTTGTTTCACTCAGCCTCCTTGTTGGTTCTTTCACTCCTGTCTTCCTTTTGGGGCAACATTTTTATTTTGATCAAAGAGGATTCTTGTGGTGACATGGAGCTGCTCTGTTTTACTCCTCCATTTTTTTCTCCCAAACTGGAGGATTTCTATATGAACTGGAAAGACCTCCAGGAATTGATGCAGAGTGAAATGAGCAGAACCAGAAGAACATTGTACAAACAGACAGAAATATTGTGGCATAATCATATGTAAGAGACTTTTCTACTAGCAGCAATGCAACCACCTAGGACAATCCAGAGGAATTTACGCAGAAGAACACTCTCCACATCCAGAGAAAGAACAGTGGGAGCAGAAATGCAGAAGAAAAACATATGTTCAATCACATGGTTTGATGGGGATATGATTAGAGTCTTGGCTTTAAAAGATCACTCTATTGCAGATATGAATAATATGTAAATACGTTTTGAACAATGATACATATATAACCCAGTGGAACTGCTTGCCAGCTCTGAGAGAGGGGAGGGAAGAGGGGCAGGAAAGATCATGAATCATTTAACCATGGAAAAATATTCTAAATTAATTAATTAATTAAAAAAGAAACAAGCATTGATATAAATATTTAACACACCTAATCTAAAGAGTCTGCAAATATAGTTAGGATTAGTAGCCTATCTCACAGAAGATAAGTTTTAGGAATCTCATACCAATTGTGGCCAATTATATTAAAAGATTTTAGAATTTTGGGTTAAACTGATGATTTCTTTCCTGAACATGATCCCTTGCTCATCACCAAAATTCACTTCTCCAGAAATAGTTGGTATATATTTTTGTTCAAAATATAATTTTACTATGAGTGTGTGCATGTGCTTTGAGATCATCTGGACATAATTTTATAGGGAAATAAGTATGTCTTCTCTGAAGCTGGCAATTCAGCCAATATAAATTAAATCATTTTGCAAAAGGTACTTTATTTAAAAAAACAGAGAATTTCAATTTCACAAATCTGTGATAACTAGGTAGACAGGTAAAATCACTTAACCATATTTTCATCTCATATGATGGAAATGTATGGTACAAGTCCCATTAAATTTAATTGGAGTTTTGTGAGTAAACCATGTACATGATGATAAGAATATATGCATAAATATCAGACATTTAAATACACCAAGCATTAAGCAAGTCTGTCTACTCTTTATCTAAAAATACCTGAGACGTAGGGGGCCATGAAATGGTAATCTAAATTTTGCCTAATACCACTGTCAAAAGTAAGGTCAGTTAATGAGACAAGTATTTATATTAAAGAGGATAAGAATATAAACATAGCAGATACCCCAAAGAAAATGAATACTTCATTATAACTGTAAAATAAACTTGGAGCAAATCATTTTTCTGTCATGGAAATGGCTATAACAGTTACATCATGAGCTTGATTCTTATGTTTTCTATATTATTTCCAAAGTATATGTTAAGTAGTCCTAGAAATTACATGACATCCTTTAGACAATTAAATGCACTCAAACCTAAATATACATAGCAATAGCTAAAATTACGAGCTCTTCAGAGCCAATCTAGTTTAATTTATTGCCTCTACAACATGCTTAGCAAGTAGTCATTGTCTTTGATTTAATACATAATTTGTGAAATAATTTTCAAACTCCAAAGCATTATACAAATCCTAGCTATTATTATTATCATTATCAAATGATGCTTGACTATGAAATAGAAAACAAAATAAAATAATTTTAGCCTTTATTTCAGAATGCTTTATCATTATCTTTCTACAACATCAACTTAATAAAGTTGGAAAGAAGAATGTTGTTAGGTCAAATTGTTGGATCTTGTTCAATGAATTGAACTATGTGTCAGAGAAAACAGAAGCACAATTCTACAACTCATCCAATATTCAATTGTTCTTAGAGAAATGAACTGACAAAGTTTATAGTCCACTAATAATAGCTCCAACATTTATAGTGTACAATAGAATAAAATGTAAACCTAAGTTCCCAAATTGTGTGTGTATGTGTTTGCGGTATGACATCAAATTTAACCCTCTGCACTGAAAACATTACAGGGATATTTTTAAACATTCCTCTTTTTCTTCTATGTAGATAGTTTTGGTCTAATAAATAAATGGAACACAAATGTTTGAATGGACATTTATAATTCCTTTGCAGCATTTGTTTCTGGCATTTTCTCTGATATATCCCAAGAAATTCTAGCCAAATATGGTGAATTCTATATCTGAATTAAACTATTTAACAGAAGGTGAAGTAACAGAGATTTTTTTCTTTACTTAACAGAAAACAGAAGGCTGTTCATAGTATACTCATTGAAACATCTTTTCCTTTGTAATTGTAAAAGTAAACTTCTAAACACTTCCATTCAGTCATTTCTATGGTTTTAAAGCATATATTATATTATACATCATCTCTCTCATACATCCTCAACAAATTGCAGAAAGCATAGCATTCTTGCTTAATGATCCTCTTCATCTGAATAAAATCTTTCACTTAAAAATCAAAAGCAAGGATCTATTTTACACCACTAGGCATCAACACAGTCTCCTAAGGAGTAGTGTTATTCATTATCAAGCTTTTTGTTGTGTTGGTGTTCAGGCCTTATTCTGAACTTGGACTTGCTCTTACTTTACTGAAACCATATACCAACAACAGGGAGATGACTGATATGGACGAGGCTAAAAAGTTCAGTCTGTTGGGACCAGGATTCATTTCAGCCCATCAGTGTTCGTTAGTCCACTAAGTGGTGACATAATCCCAAATTCACATTCCCAAGAGACTGGCTCTTGGGCTTTCTCCTGTTTGCTGACCTTACTGCAAAAGAATGTTAGATTCTGTAGTAAATTAGTAAAAAGATTTTCAGGCCAGATTATCATTTCTGAAATGAATTGCTTAACATGTGGAATAGTATCAGAACTTAGTCTAAACTTCTGCTCATGAATCATCTTCTTCTCAAGTAAATAAATAAATGAATAAGCATATGTCTGTTTGCTTTAGATATTATTTATATAGGGCAGATTTACACAATTGTTTTTCCCCTGAAGTAGATTTTTTTCCTCTAAAGAACAGACAAAAAATAGTAACAGGAAGTAGCATGTGAAATTTGTTTATTTTCATATTTAAAATTAAATTGTTCTATTCTTTTCCCATAAAGTCAAATAATCTCAGAATGTCACTTTTACTTCAAATTCTATGTGCCTGATCCTTTGAATTCACAATGATGACTAATACTAAATGCTATCTATATTCAACAAAGGTCTCCAACCTAAAAGACTATATGAAATAAATACAAGTTATGAGTCTACAGTTTAAGCACTGATGGAAAAAAGCTTATGAAGTTCATCTATGAAAATGAATGCTAGTTCAGGGGTAGATAATTGGGATTGGGTGAAAACCCAAAACACATTTTACCAGGTGCTATATTTCAAGATAAACTTTGTCCATATGCTTTTCATTCATTTATACTTAATTCATTGAATTGATATTTGGGAGAAAAAAAGTTATTTGATGTCGAAGAAGATATTGTTGCCATTTTCACATTGCTAATATCTATGAGCATATGCATATGGAGGTATGTTTCCATATATGTGTAGATATACATTTATATATGTATGCATACAATGTGTAATATATATCACTTAACTGTTATGTATAGTTATATGTTGGTGGTAGCAGCAGCTTCTAGAGCTCTCAAGCTAAAGATGGTAAGGTATTTGGAAAACTGGTCAGAAAGGGAGTTGAGGAAACACTTTACTGGCACTGGGTATATCCAGCATTGATACAATTACAGGGGACTAGGGGCACTTCTTGGGTAAAGACCAGAGTTCAGGTCAGGAGAGCAGTGACCATTTCTCTTCTAGGGTAACACAATTTGGAAGCACTAAAACTTCCAGACCCTTAGAACTAGCCTTGAAAATAGTAGCCCAAAAAACCTTGAAACTTGAGACAGTGTCTATCTGTCCCCAGGTAAGCAAAGCCCATTTAATATAAAATTCAAAGTCAAGAAATAGACTGGGAAAATATAAAAAGAGAAGAATTTTAGCCATAAAAGCTACTATGGTGACACAAAAGTCCAAGACAAACTCAGAACACATTAAAAACTACAAAGTCTCAAATGAAACTGCTAATTAGACACAAGGTCAACAAGAATTCCTAGAAGAGTTAAACAAAGAGCTGAGTGGTAGAGGGAAAATGGAAGAAGAAATGAGAATAATGAAAGAGGATTATCAAAAGAGAATTAACACACAAACACACACAAACAGAATCAGATATTTATGAAGTGAAATAAAGTGAAGTTAACAAAACCAGGAGAACATTGTACACAGTAACAGTAATAAAGTATAAAACTATGGACTGACTTCATTATCATCAGAAATGCAAAAATGCAAGAATTCAGGACAATTCCAAGGGACTCATAATGAAAATGGATAACCAATGCTTTAGAAGAAACTGATGGAGTCTGAATGAAGAATGAAGCATGCCACTTTTCAATTTATTTCCTCCATGATTTTTCTCTAGTATAAATGATATGTGTCTTCTTTCACAACATGATGAAAATGGAAATATGTATTGTATGATAACACATGCACATCCTATATTGTATTACCTGACATCACAGGGAAGGTAGAGGGCTTAGAGGAAACAAGAGGACATGAATCACAAAATGTCAGAAAAAAGTTGTTGAAAAGTGTATCAACATATAATCTAAAAAATAAAAATAAATTAATAGAATTGAGTTACACATAAAAGAGTTACAAAAAAACTCACTGAATAAGAGACCTGAAAAAAGCAGAATAGAAATAGAAAAGGAGATACAAAATCTCACTGTTGAAAATTTCTTAAAATTTAGAAATGCACAAGTGGAAATTAATGAATTCATGAGATATCAAGAATCAAAATTACATCAGAAGAAGAAGAAGAAAAAAAGATAATCAGAAAAAAACACTGATCTAGAAAATAGACCAAGGAGATAAAATTTAAGAATTACTGGACTCCTTCAATGCCATAATCAAAGAAAGAGAGAGTACACAACATATTATAAGAAATTATCAGAGAAAACTGCCCTGATATCTTAGATTCAGAGGATAAAATAGAAATTAAAAGAATCCAATGATCATCCACTGAAAGAGATTCCAAAATAAAACTCCCCAGAATATTACAAAATTCCAGAGCTTGAAGATCAAGGGGAAATTCAAATCAAATTCAGTATAGTATAGTTAAACTGGGTTATTTGGTTATTTGAAAGGTATATGATTGAATTATCTGTAACTGTAATATGTGATTTATATTTTATAAGATTTTTTTTCTTATTTTCTTTATTTAACTCTCTTAGTTTTAGAATAACGTTAGTTAGATGTGTTGCTTCATTTAAGAAAGAATAGTCTTTTCAATGCAGCACAGGGGGGGAAATGTAAGGTTTAATTAGTTATATAGTATAATTAGAAGTAGAGATATAGACCAGAGCAAGTATTTTTGCCCTGCCCCTTTTCATGCAAGGCCAGGTGAAAAATCACTGTGGACTCTTTAAGGAATATTGAATTTATGGGAAAGCAGTTTGGATTCTGGGACACTCTCTCTGGAGTCACTTTCTGGAGAGGTGGAGTATGGCTTTACTTTATATAATATCAGTTAGAAACTTGGGTCAAATTTAACTTTGAAACCTAACAAGAACATCTGTGAAGGTGGGAAGACTTTTGTTTTGCTGTCAGAGCCGCTCTCCTGAAGGGAGTGAAGTTGTGAGTGGGAGCACTGTTTGACTTTCACTGGAAACAGCATGAGAAACACTCATGAGTGAGAGGAAGCCATATTTAGATCTAATTGCAAGAACTAACAGTTTAAGAAAGCAACTTGTTACTTTTTATTTATATTTTAAGGAAGTTAAGAATATTGAAGTTTATATATTAGAATAAGTTTAGATAGCTAGAATTGGGGATTAGTCATACAGTTGTGTAAAAGTTTAAGGAGGTTCACCTTTGGTGAACAAGAAGAAAATCCTTGCAGATTAACTTGGTGGGATATATATTTAGAAATCTTAGATTTAGGTTAAGAGTTTTCCTATTGTATCTCTACCTCCTTATTCTTTCCTTGTCTTTCCTGATAGTAATTAATAAATTGTTGTTGGATTAAACTGTGTCCAGCAACTTCATACACCATCTACCACAAGGTGACACTAACAGCCTATCAATATCAACTGGCCATAAAGATCAATAACCAATACCAAGATTAATATCATAATAACAGCATCCATAGTCAAAATCACACAAAATTTCAAGGTTTCTAATGGAGCTAGGATTGGGAGCAAAAATAATGTACTCAGCAAAAGTGAGAATAACCTGTTAGGGAAAAAATGAGTATTTAATGAAATGGATGACTTTCAAGCCTTCCTGATGAAAAGCTCAGACTGAATAAAAATGTTGACATGCAAACACAAGACTTAAGAGAAGCAAAAACAAAACAAAACAAAAAAAAAGTCTATGAAAGAGTAATGATAAGGGACTTGATAAAGTTAAGTTATTTACATTCCTATGTGAAAAGATGATACATATTACTTCTAAGAATTTTTTCATTATTAAGGCAGTTTTAAGGAGTTAACATATCTAGAGGGCATGAATGTAAATTAATTCTTCCTGAAAGATATCCAAAAAATGAAGGAGTGAGAAAGGGGGGGTGCAATGGGACAAAGGGAGAAAAGAGAGGTAAAATGGGGAAATTTTTCTCACGTAAAAGAGGTGAGCAAAAAAGAATTTTTACAGTGGAGGGAGAAATATGATAGTAAGCAATATTTAAATTCACTTGTAATTGGTTCAATGAGTGAAGAATATATATGCATACTGGTTGTGTGAAAGTGAAGTGATGAAAGTAGGATGGATGGGAGAAAGGAGAGAGGAAGGTAGAGGAAGGGAAAGGAAGGTAGTGGTCCCCAGCCCCCAGCAGGGGATATTGATCAGAGTCCCTAATAAATGATCAGAGAGCAACTTTAGTGTTTGAATAGCTAGGTTTTATTTTAATTAGAAAGGGGGCTTACAAACATTCCAAATGACACAATACACACACACAAGTTGAACAGAGAAATGTAACTTACCAAATAGGGAAATAGGAAGAGAAGGAGAAAAGAGAAATGGGGAGGGCATATTAAAGGAGACAGTGAATAGAAGGAAAATATACTTTTGAAAAAGTACAGGACAAAAAAAAAGAAAATAAGAAACTGAAGAAATGGGATAAAAAGAACTATCCAGTAATCATAACTGTGAAATGAAATAGAATGATCTCACCCATAAAACAGAAGCAGAGTACAGAATAGATTAGAAACCAGAATCCAACAATGTTATTTTACATTTTTATAAATTTAATGTATGCTTATTATATATTAATGTAATGATATGCAATGATATATTTATAATTTTATATGAAATATATACTGGAAACAGAAAGACACATAAATACTTTTTTAAAAGGCCTGGAACAGAATCTAATATGCTTCAAGCTGATACACTTATATTTTTCCTTTTGTTACAAAATTCAATCATGATCTCAAACAAAGGCAAAACAATTAAAAGGAATAAGTAAGGAATCTACATCTTGCTAGAAGCTATCATAGACAATGAAGTAATACCAAAAGTTTTTACACCAAGTTTCTCTGATAAAGGCCTCATTTTTCAGATTTAAACTGAGTATAGAACTGAGTCAAACTGATAAAAATAAGAGACATCCCCAATTAACAAATGGTCAAAGGATATAAAAAGGTAATTTTCAGAGGAAGAAATCAAACCATCTAAAGTTATATGAAATAATGCTCTAAATCACTATTTTAAAAAAAAACCTTGCCTTTTGTCTTAGAATCAATACTAAGCATATGTCCAAGGTAGAAGAATGGTAAGGGATTGTAGTTAATTGTAGTTAAGTGACTAGATTAGGGCCACATCTAGGAAGTGTTTGAGGCCAATTTTGAACCTAGCTCCTCCTTTGAACTGTAAGCTTGGCATTGTATCCACTGGGCCACCCAGCTGCCCTCCAAATCACTATTGATTAGAGAAAGGTAAATTAAAGTAACTCTGAGGTACTACCTTAAACATATCAAAAATTACAAATTCTGGCAGGAAAAAGTGAACAAGAGGTAATGAACTACTAGTGGAGTAATGAACTGGTCCAACTATTCTGAAGAACAATTTTGAGCTAGATCCAAAGGTTATAAAATTGTGCATCCAGAAACACTACTATTAGGTCTTTATCGCAGATCAAAGAAAAGAGAAAATGATCTAAACATACTAATACATTTATAGAAATTCATTTTGTAATGACAAAGAGATGGAAATTGAGGTGTATTCATCAGTTTGGGAATAGCTGAACAAGTTGTCATATATGATTGTGATTAAATACTATTGTATATTAAGAAATGATGAGGATAGTGGTTTCAGAAAACATAGCAAGACATGAAATAACGCAAAGTGAATGGAATAGAGCTGAGATATCACTGTACAGTATAACTGTAATGTTGTAATGATGATAAACTATGAAAGACTTGGCTATTCTGATCAATGCAATTATCCAAGAAAATTTCAAAGGACTTATGATATAAAAATGTTATCCATCTCCAGAGATAGAACTGATCAATTCTAAGTACAAAATGAAGTATAATTTTCTCACTGTATAGCCTAGGACAGAGATGTCAAATTTATAGTCATTAGGGACCAAACATTCTGCAAAACTCCTGAGTACAACACAAACAGATTAAAATATAAGTGGAAAATGCATTTTAAAATTTATTTTGTTGAATAACATATATAATGTTAGTTTGTGGTTTTCTAAGTCAACATTTTGCTCCAGAGAGCTGTCTTTATTTTCATTTGATACATTGTCCTCGATCATAAACATATACCCCTAAAAAATGAAGTAAAAGGAACACTGAGGAAAGAAGCCAAGGGGAAAGAAATAAAAGTTTCTACATCCATTTCAGGACTGAATGAAAAACTACCAGAATCCTGCAAAATCTTGAATGAGGACAAGCTCCGATAAGAAGAAACCAAAGCAGAGATATAGACAGAAAGACAAAGAAATACATACAATCCACTAAGGTAGCAAGGTACTTAGTTCCAGATATTTCAGTACCTAAACAACAATATGCCAGAGGCTGAGCTAGAGACATTCCCCCAATCAATGTCCTCAAACTGTAGGCTTAGCCTTTGAGAAGCTTCAAAGTTAAGCAGAAGATAAGGCCTGGTCAGTGCCCAGGCAATTCAGTGCCTAGTAATCAACCAGCCCCATGTAAGTTACAATAGAGATGGTACCATTCTCATTCATCTCAACACTAGGACTAGACCCAAACCCAAATAGTGCCACAACCAGACAATCCAATCTATGCTAGAAAACTAGTAGGGAAAAGAGCAAGACAGCACCTGGGAAGCAAAACAACTAGAGTTTTCCAGAATGATAAATAAAATCTAGGTCAGTCTCAAAGTGAGAACTAAAGTTCATTTGCTGTTTGGAACTGTGAAAAAGGGGGCAAGAAAAAAATCCAAGGCTAAAACTCAAACTGAATCACCAGGACACCCAACTAAAAACCTGAAGACACGGCTTAATCTTAGGTACCAAATACAGAACCAAGAAAGGCATGAGCACTTCATCTAAAAAATAAAAAATTAAGCAGTATAAACAAAATATAAAACCTGATTCTAAAAGATGAATATATATGTATAACAGTAAACAATAACTAATACATTGAAAACAATGAACAAATACCTTGGACTAAGAGAAGCTCAAGAGGTAAACCCTCAAGAAAAGACCAACTCTTAAAAAATCAAAATATCTCATAAGGTAAAACAATATCTTGGCCATAATATAAGAGTATTGGAAATAAAAAAAAGCAACAGATACAAACTATGATGTTAAATAGAAGGAAAGCTAGATCAATTAAAATGACAAGAAGAATTTATAGCTTAGAAGAGACATTAAGCCCAAGAGTGGAACTCTTTAAAATTGAGAAAAGGCCAAACAAAAACAATAACTCCATAATACAAAAGGAAATGAAAAAAAGAAAATGCAAGATAATTATGGATTAAAAAATTAGCCTTAAATTTATTTGAAGAACAAAAAATTATGGATTAAAATAAGATATTGGATTTTAAGAAATAATAATGGAAAATCCCCCAAATTGTTCTAAATATAACAAAGCAAAATATATTATACCTATATATGGATCTTGTGAAAGAAATTCCCAAGTGAAAACTTCCAGAAATATCATAGCCCCAATAAAGAATATCCAAAGTGACCAAAACTAGACTTCAAGTACCAGTCATAATCACTGTAATTTAAGTCTTGACAATTGCCACTATGAAAATAGGTGAGCATGGAATATATTCCAAAAAGCATAAAGTTAAAGAATTATAATCCAGAATAATATACACAGCAAAGCTAAGTGCTATCCTATAGAGAGTAATAAAACCTTTAATGAAATTCTGAGAACTTCTGATTATTCCTAAAGTAAAGATATAAAAACTGAGTTAAATCTTTGAATTACAAATACAGGAGTCAAAGGAAACAAAGAAAGATAAATATATTTCATAAATGAAATGGATTATATGATGATGAATTGTTCACATTCCAATATAGGCAACAAAAAATAAAGAATACTCTCAGAACTGTAATATCATATAGAACCAGAGAAAAAAATTAAATAAGTCTAATAAAGGGTCCAGAAGTTGGTTTTAGCAAAAGAAGAAAAATGTGAAAAATAGTAGGACAGATTAGAGAGGATAAGAGAAGAAAAAAGAAAAAAATCCCATAGAGTTACTTGAGCTGAGAGTTATATAAACATGGAGATAGGGGTTAGAATAATAATGAACATATCATGAACCTCAATTTCATTTGACATAGATCAGTGATTCCCAAAGTGGGCACCACTGCCCCCTGGTGGGTGCTGCAGTGATCCAGGGAGGCAGTGATGGCCACAGGTGCATTTATCTTTCCTATTAATTGCTATTAAAATTTTTTAAAAATAATTTCCAGGGGGCTAAGTAATATTTTTTCTGGAAAGGGGGTGGTAGGCCAAAAAAGTTTGGGAACCACTGACCTAGATGAAGGGAGGTTGTGTGACACATGCATATAACACACACACACACACACACACACACACACACACACACACATAATCCCTCAATCATAAAAAGTATGGTGTAGAAATAAATTATTCTCAACAGGAAAATACCAAGATGATACAGGGAGAAGAAAGATGAGGGAATATCAAAGAAGATGAAATAAAGAAGTCAGGGAAGCAAGAAGGCAGCAAGATAGGCAGAAGAGAGGGAGGGAGGAATAGAGGGAGGAAGAGAGATAGAGAAGAGTTAAAAGAGAGAAAAGAAGGGAGGAAAAATAAAGACCTATGATTATGGCAGGGCAAAGAGAAAAGAAGGAAAACAGATCAGAACAGATTGTTTCAACAGTAGGTTACTATAAGTAAATTCCTCTTTAACTATCTTCTTTTTTTTAGATTGGGGCAAAGGCCAAAAGAGAGAAAAGATACAAAATAATAGGAAGGAGGGAAATTAATTTTTATAACTATCATATAAGTGGGACAAAGTAAACTTTAAAATGCAAATGGAGAATAAATGATTAGAAGAATATCCAATGTTATTCATTCAAATAATTGAATAAAAAAGATTCTGAAGGAGTCGAGGCATGAGTTGTAACAAAATACATTATGCTTTTAGAGAATTTAAAAAATTAGGAATATTAATTATGATTTTGGGTAACAAGAGTAAAAATAGATAATACAATAAGATAAACGGGAAAAGTATATATTAAAAGAATATCTAGATTATGTAATTAACCCAGTGTAAAGAAAAATAAGTTTTAAAAACCATAAATGAACTCATTTAGAAAAGGGGCTTAGGATCTGTTGGACTTAAAGTGAATTCTATAAAATATTGAAAGAACAATTCTATTATTTGATATATTGTTTGTGAAATTAAGAAAAGAAGATTGTTTCCCAATCTCTTTCTAGTATACAAATATATTCTATAAATAAAACAAAAAATAGAGAAATCTTGAAGCAATTTACCTAATATCAATAGAAAAATATTAAATGAAACATTAACAAAGACTATAATAGCATATTAAAAATTATGGACTATGATCAATTTCAATTAATCAAGAATGTACATTTGGTTCCCTATGAGGCAAAAAATGGTATTAATGTCTATTAAGATCCTGCAAATGGCAAAATTAATTTTTAAAAATACCAAGTAATTTTTTCAATATAAGTTGGAAAAGGTTTTGTTAAAATTTTACACCTATTTTTGCTAAAAATAAAGCACAGAAATAATTTACCTTTATTATGGTAATTAGTATATAACTAAAACCAAAGCCAAAATTATATCTAATAATGAAATACTAGAGATTTTCTACTAAGATCTGGGTCAATCCAAGAATGTCTATCACAAGCACTACTGTATAACATGGTGCTTAATATGCTAGGTATCACAATGACAAGAAAAATAAACTGAGGGAATAAACTTAGGTAAGGACAGCTAGATGGCGCCATGGATAGACTGCAGCCACTTTGAGTCGGGAAGTTGTTGCTGTTGAGTAGTTTGTTTCAATCATATCTCACGCTTTGTGACTATATTTGAAATATTCTTGACAAAAACACTGGTATTTGACATTTCCTTCTCCAAGTCATTTTAAAGATGAGTAAAATGAAGCAAATAGGGTTAAACCTATCATAGTAGGCCACATTAAATTGATTCTTGTTTCCAATAAGGAAATGCAAAATTAGCAGGATGAATCTTCCAGAGAAATCGGGATGATAAGAATTGTGTTGGAGGAATAATTTACTAATTTAAATAGGCTGGTGAAGCAAATTGTGCTAAAGCCCCCTCCTTTTTTTTTTCTTCCTACTAAACAGGTCATTCAAAAATGGAAAATAAGACAACTTTGAAGGCAAAAGATGTCCAAATGGAAGGAAATCCAGAGGTCCAAAAGTTTCATCATAAAATGTCAAAGAAAACAAAGCATTAACTTAATGTAGGCTCATCTGTTTTAAGTTTTTCAACCTTTGAATAATTGTTTATAGGGCCAAGAAGGGGGCAGACATGGACTAATCACTATGCCCCCTCACACTCTTCTCCTTTGAACTAACCTAAAGAGCAACAAACTTGGAAACAAAAGAAACAGGAGTGAAATTTGGAATTAGGGTCACTAATGGCATGTATTTTTACAAGCAGTGATTTTTACTTCAAATATGAAGATTTATTATCTATTTCTTGGCAATTTGGAGATCTGTCCCCTACAGTGAAAGAGCCATCGTGATCTTATTCTGTTTTACTAGAGACAAACTTATTTTAATATAAATTTTGCATTTTTGATATCTGACCAAGCTCTAGGTCCTCCTCAGTGCATGCATGCTTCATGGACATTGGGACAAATTGTTCTCATCTGCCATTTCCCCATTTCTTTTGAACAGTTAATAGAAGCTCTGCATTTATAGAGGGGAAAGGCTCATAACTTTTATGTCCTCAATAAGCATTTTACTTTGTTTGCATCATGCAGACATAGATGGAAAAGGCAACTTTTACATATACATATTGATTCCCCTGATAGAATGTAAACTCCTTCCTAACATAGACTGTATCCCTTTTGTCTTTGTATCTACAATACTCACCAAGGTCATCCACTGAATCCTGGGCCATTGCCAGTCATCATGATTTTTATCTTGCCACTAGACTTCAATAGCTAGAAGAGAGTGAAGTTGACTCAAAATCAAGGAATATAAAAAATAGCCAACAATAGAGCATGTAGAAAGTAAACACTCTCTAAAAACATAGAGATTATGAGGCTTTCTTTTCCATGAATTTGGTGTCTTTCTTAAGTGTTCAGAAGAAATAAGGGTTGATAATGATGCCTTGGGTAGAAAAAGGAAATGGAAAATCACATGTTTTCTTTAAAGTTGTACGTTACTAACATTCACAAGATTATAAATTCTTTTTTTTAATTCAAATCTAACTTTATTTTTTTAGAAAAATTTTTTCATGGTTACATGATTCATGTTCTTACTCTCCCCCCCACAAACTCCCCAGCTGATGCGCATTTCCACTGGTGGATCATAAATTCTTAAGGACTGAAAAGGATCAATAAGTCAAACTTTCCTCAAGTCAAAATACCCTCTTGAAGCATGCTGAGAGCTGACATTCCAAACTCCTTCAATTCTCATTATATCTAAAAATTTGAAGGAAAGGAATTGGGTAGGATGATCCCTAATTAATCAATCAAAAACATATTTAAAATATTTATTGCTTGGCATCATGGTAAATACTAAGATACAAAGAAAAAAGGGATACAGTCCCAGTCATCAAAGAGTTTACATATCAGGGGAAACAACATGTGAAAGGAAAAAAGGAAGAAGGAAAGAAGGAAAGGAAGGAAGGAGGAATGGGAAGAGGGAAGGAAGTAGGGAAGGATTGAAAGAAGAAAGGAAATGGAGAGAGAATAATAACCCCGACTCTCAAATATATTGCTATCTACTCAGGGAAGACATTGTATATGTATATAATTAATTAATAATAATGATAATAATAATAAAATTAAATATAAGGTATTTAGAGAGGATAGGTAAATAACAATTGGGGAGATTCGTAAAGGCTTCTTATAAAACAGGAGTGCTTAATCTTTTTGATGTCATTGATGCCTTTGACACTCTGGTCCCTTTTTCAGAACGTGTTTAATTAAAGGAAATGATAAACTTCAGACATAGATTGAAGGAAACCACAGGTAATTTCCCCCCCTTCCATTTACATGAAACTCCAGAAATCTACCCATAGACTCCTTGGAGACCAGGGGGGCTCAGGTTAAGAAAAATTGTAGCAAAAGATGGCTCTTAAACTGTATCATAAGGGAAGAAGACATCCTGGTAGTCTTCCTTAATCTTGAGGTTAGTATTTAAAATGTTAAAGAAGTTATTAGTGAAAAGTTTTTTAAATCCATTATTTGGAGCAGGAGGAGGAGAACCAAATATAGCCAATAAACAGTTGTTTTTGAGTTATTTTTCAATCATATCAGACTCTTTGTGACCCCATTTGGGATTTTCTCCACCTCATTTTACAGATAAGGAAACTGAGGAAAACAGGTTTAAGTGCCTTGCTGTAACATGGAGATGGCAGGGTAGAATTCCTGCAAGATACAGAGTCAAGCCTCAAACCAGAATTCCAGCCCCTCACCAAGAACTCTGGGTGAGAGGGCAGTTTTAGGGCAGTTTGGGGCAGTTAGGGGCAGTTGATTCCTGGGGGTTGAAGTAAACAGGTCACTCTGTTTGCTGATCCCAGTTCTTGATTGCTTTGTTGGCCTTGTGGCTTAAAATCTACACAAGCCATTTTGGTTCTTCCCAGCAGCTAGCCTGTTTAGCTGAACTAGACCTTTCCAGCAACAGCACAACTGTTATTTAGTTGTTTAGATAGTAGTAGAGATTAATTATAGGCATTGAGGGCAAGCTAGATATAAAGGCTACCTTCTCCCTTCTTGGGGGAGGGGCTGTTTCAACCTAACAGTTTGGGCTTCCCAGACCTGATTTTACCTTTGACAAAACCTCCCTCCCTTTCCCTTCCTCACTTATCAGTAAACCTTCATCTTTTGGGAGTTGTACCTGACTATTTTTTGAGAATACTCACAATCTTTCAAGCTTAGTTCCTTCAGCTGTGTGGCCATACAATTCAGATCGTCCTCCTGTCCCTGATAATTTCATGACATCAAGCTTCTCCCATTATCCCTTAGTCAAACCTGTGGGGAAATAAGTTAAGAAGGTCAACATCTTTAGAAGATAGCCTGGCCTAGCCTTGCCAGAAGACATCAGTCCAACCACCATTTCCAAATGATTTCTAACTGCTTGTTGGGAGGGGGGAGAAAGGGGCACTGAGCTAGATTGTGCCCCTCCCTTTTCAATCAAGCCTGTCAGTGGGGGAGGAGTGTATCCAGCAGATTACTGATTAGTTGGCATAACTACACCTACACACAGATATCACTGTTAAAACCAACATAACACTTGGCCAGGGTACATAGTAAGTGTCTGAGGCCATATTTAAATTCAGATCTTCATGATTGTGGGCCCAATTCTATCCACTACACTATCTATTCAATTCAATTCAATTTTGAATTGTTATAATTTCCTACTAGAATTCAAATTATTGTGGTAAGGACAGGGAATATAAAGTTGGAGGGAAAAAAATAATAGTATTCCTGCCTTCTAAGAGCTTTCAATTCAGGGAAGGAGGGAGGGGGAGTCCATAAAGAAATAACTATCATGAAAGTTAGGATATTATTAAGTACTTAGGAAAGGGCAAACGATAGCTGGGAAGCTTAGGAAATATTAAGGCACTCTACATGGAAGTGTTACCCAGACTGGATTTTAAAGGAATAAAATTATTTCAATGGACAAAAAATGTTAGAACATGTTATGTTCAAGAGTAGGAGATGAATTTAGCTTCCCAGATATCACTGAGATTTGGCAGGATGCAATGATAGTATTTAGAAATTTTTGTGTTTTTTGTAATATTTTATTTTTTCCAATTACATATAATAACATTGGTTTTCCAAACTTCCAAGATCCAAATTGTTTCCCTCCTTCTCTTCCCTTCCCAATTTGATCTGGGTTTTATACATATATGAATGTGTGTATATGTGTGTGAAATATTTTTGTACTTTAGTCAAAAGTAATAAGTTCAATAACAGGGGCACTATATCACTTGGCTGTGAAGAATCCCAGGAACCAGAGAGAGAAAACACAGTAGAAAACATTTCAGTGATGATCAACTGAGGGAAAAACAGAAGGAATAGTTAATGGATGCATATGTTGGAGTATCAGACTAGGATTAGACAATGAGTAAAGAATTTTTGGAAGCAGATTCATGGAGCTGATAGGATATAGTAGCAAGAACCCTAACTATTTGGATATTTGCTTGATCTCATTCTTTGTTAAAAGAAGAGCTAACATGTTGTTAACTTCTCTGTATGATCATTTCAATCTTTAAAAAATATGAAGTTACATAGAGGTACCGATATTGTGCCCTGAATTAGACCATTAAAGGAAAACTGGGTGTTGACAAGGACCTTGTAGAAGTAGCCACATCATCTTAAAGTTCAAAAAAGATGAGAAGAATGAAGATGGATAGAATCTGACATGTATGCTAGATTTGAAGACAAAAGATTTCCAGGAATTTGGAGAAAGTACATGTAGAAGTCTATGATTTACAAGAGAAGTCAGTTTAAGAAATCCTTAAAAAAAATAAAACTCTTATCTTCCATCTTAGATTGAATAGTAAGTATTAATTCCAAGGCAGAGAAGTGGTAATTGTTAGACAATTGGGGTTAAATGAGGTCACACGGCTAGGAACTATGTGAGACCAGCTTTGAATACAGCACCTCGCATCTCTACATGTGATTCTCTAGCCAATAAGCTACCTAGCTGCCTCTACAAGAATGGAATTATGATGACACAAATAGGAATTATAACGAAGAAGAAAAATGACAACCATAAAAACTAACCAATGTGGTTGCACAGAAAAACCATCAACTAATGTAGATTTTAAATGTGAGTTGCAAAAAGGCTTATATAGCATGCTCATTACATTTTCAGGTAACACAAACCTTTGTTAATGGATTGATAAAATAAGGCGGTCAAGAGGTTCTTGGTATAGTAGAATAGTGAACTAAAACTAATGAGAATTTATAATAGTGATAAATAAAGGCTTGAAATTTCCAAAAAATCAATGGAATAGATGTGGCAGTTCCATGTGAAAAAAAGGTCTTTGATCTCTATTTGATCCCTATACCAATCAACAGAATAATAATGTGGCCAAAGCACAATGTGAACAAAGACTATATTTGTAGCCATGTCTAAAGTGAGGAGGGCAGGTAGGTGGCATAGTAGAAACACAGCAGATTGTCATTCCTGGAGTCAGGAAGACCCATCTTCCTGAGTTCAAATCTGAACTCAGATACTTACTAGCAGTGTGACCCTGGCAAATCACTTAGTCCTATTTGTTTCAATGTCCTCATCTATGAAATGAACTATAGAAAGAAATGTCAAACCATTCCAGTATCTCTGCCAAAATACAAAAACACCCCCCCCAAAAAAAACCAACTCCAAATGGGATCAAAAAGAGTGTGAAATGATTGCAATGACTGAACAACTAAAGTGAGTTAAGTCACTACTTCCCACATGTACATATAAAGATAGATAGATGTAGATTCTCTTTTCCCCCTTCCCTTGTCAGAAGATATTTTAAATGCTGTGTCTACTCTTAGTCATCAGATTTTAAAGGGGATGTTGATAAATGGAACTTTGCCCAGAAGATAATGAGAAGAGTAATGAGGTCTGGAAAACAATTTCCAGAAGCATTGGTTGAAGGGAATGGGACAGCCTAGACTAGAGCAGAGGATATTTAAGAAATTAATTTTCCATTCTTAAAATAATAAGAATAGCAGCTAACATTTATATAATGTTATGCATACACTAAATGCCAAGCATTTAGGGAAATGCCTTTACAAATATTATCTCAATGTGATCCTCACAGCAACGCTACAAAGTAATTTCTATCATTGTCCATTTTACGAATGAGGAAACTGAGGCAGAGATTAATTTATTTGCCCATGGCTACACAGCTATTAAATTTCCAAAGTAAAATTTGAACTCGGGTCTTCTCAATTCCTGGCCTAGCATCTAGCTGCTTACCTATCTAAAAGTACCTAAAAGATTGTCTGGTGGAAGAGACTTGTTCCCTTGAACTCCTGGGGAGCGGAATTAAGACCAGCTGATTCATGCTCTAAGAGGCTCAGAAACCTCCAGTGGCTCCATATTACCTCTGGAAACACACAACCCCTGAAATTTTAAGGCTTCCACAGGCAGTTTCCAAGTTACTTTTCAAGTCTTTTGGCTAAAATCGCTTCCCTACCTCTTGATTTTGGCAGACCACCTTGCGCTCTCACATGGGTCTTCACAGAGAGTCCTAAATCGCTTCTTCCTTGTATTGTTCTCTTCCTTCAAGGTTCAAGCCCAGGTGCTACCACTTGTACGCAGCCCTCCCTGATTGCCTCTAGCCCCGTCCAGCTGAAAGCACTTTCTCTCACACTCACCCAGAAATCGCTCTGCCTACGCTGAAGGGCTCGCTACCTTAGGTTCCTCGTCTGAAAAGGAACATGGAAGAGGATAGGATGAGGCGCAGGTGTTGATAAGAAATCCGATTTTATCTGGCAGAGGCCATCTTTACCGGAATAGAACACTGCTAGAAATGTCCATCTGCAGGAAAGCCTGGGAAGGGGACGAAGCGTGCTGGGCAGTCCTTGAGCATTCTGCTTTTTCTCAGGACTTCAGCCCTCTGAGGAAGCTCTGCAGGTTTAAATTTTTGAAAAAGAAGTCTTGGGGGCAGCCAGGTGGCTCAATGGAATGAGAGGTCTGGAGATGGGAGATCCTGGATTCAAATGTGACCTCAGAGAGTTCCTTATTGGGAGATCCTGAGCAAATCACTTAACTCCCATTTCCTACATCTTACAGCTCTTCTGCCTTCAAACCAATACACAGTATTGATTCTAAGGTGGAAGGTGAGGGTTAAAAAGAAAAAAAAAGTATACTTTCCATACTAGATTTAGTCTCTCCAGAGGCAGTCGTGACGTCAGAGAGCTGCTGCTCCCATCATTCTGCTGCTCTGTGCTTGGGGGAAGCTCTGTTACCTCCCTCCTCTTCTTGGGCTCTCCTTGTGGTGTTTCTCTGGGTGAAAACTCTTCCCCAAACTGCTCTCATTTAACTCCTAGGGTCCTTGAGCAACTGAGGCCCCAGGCATGAGAGCTAGAACAAACCTTGCCAGAAGAAATGTTCCCTCTCTATCAGTACTCCCCATTTTAGTGTATCATACTCATCTGTGCTTATGTGTACATATATGTACAGATAAACACATATAGCCCCATGTAGACATTGCCTTTAAAATATTCCCTTTTAGAGAACAAGAATGGGAGTAATATTTTATTTCTGTAGCCCCAGAACCTAGCACAGTGCCTGAAACCAACAAGTAACTAGATAAATTTTTGTTGAATGTTAACTATATGTATTTTATTAATTTGAGGGGTAGGACCTAAGTCAGTGACTTCATTGGCAAAGGGACCATGGAGATGAGGGAGCTCCCTCCAGGAAGGCAGTGCTTCCTCCACAACTTATTTTATTATTTATATTATTTTGAAGTTAAATGACTTTCTCAAATCATATAAGTAGAACTACTAAGATATACAACTTGAATCCAGGGCTTCTTATCTCCAAGGCCAGCTCTCTTGCCACTACCTTACTTGCTCTTTATTTAAAAATAACTCACACTTATATTGTATCTTAAGGTTTACAATGTTCTTTCTTCCTAACAATTTTGTAAAGTATGTAATATAACTATTTTCTCCATTTTAGTGTTTAGCTCACTGAAGTTCAGAAGATTTTGATTTCTTTAATGTACCTCAATAAATGAGAGATATTATTCAAATCCAGAGATAGCTTGTGATTACAAGCCCAGCATTCTTCCCATGATACTTTATTGTCCATAATAAATGAATGAATGAACGAACAAATGAATGAATGAAGGGGAGAAACAATAATTCTGCCTAGCATTATTGAATCACTGTGGAGTTTTTCAAATTATGCATCTGCCATTTTAACTCTTGACATACAAAAAAATTTGTTCCTATATTGCAATCTTGTATGATTTTATTAAAAGTAGAAAGGTGGGAGAAGGGGTCATTGCATATCTATATATATGAGAGAAATAGAGACAGAGAGAATAAGAGACAAAGAAATATAGAGAAACAGAAAAATAGAGACAGAACCAAATTAAACCAAGTTGATGCTTGGGAGTCTTTTGTTTCATATGATGTTTTCTTTCATATGAAGAAATTTTATAGATTAATACAAATTGAGGGGCTGATCTAAAATTAGAAAGTTGTTACTTTAAAGTCTCTAAATGTATCCCATTTTTTGCACCTGGCATTTAAGGTCCTGGCTCCAATTTGCCAAATAAAAGTCAAACAACTAATCTCATACATGGGGTTTCAGTACCTCTCATTTCAAATAAGATCTATTCTTCCTTGTGTCTCTATGACACAGTGGTGAGAGTTTTTCAGTCATCTCAGATCTAGATATGATACATAAACATCTTCCTACACAAATTAACCTTAACTTCTAAGAATCAATTTTCTATTTGCAAATACCTAAGAAGTATGAATCACTTTTCGATTCGCCCACCCATGTGTACAGGCCCTGAAGACTTCAAAATATTAGCACTCAAGCAATAATAAGCCACTTTCACATTTACAAGAGATACTAAAACAAGTAAGGGGAGTTTACCCATCCTTTCCTTTATGATTTCGGTATGAATAAAATCAGTTAGACATAAAGTTTGTCATCTAAGCCTCAACAGAAAATTCTAATTAACTTCCCACATGAAATAATACTTTAAACTGCAAACAGTAAGCATCAAACATTACTTTTTTATAATGTGCAGTTTTGATAATCTTCCAAATGTATTCCCTACAAGGAGCAATGCTACTCTCCACAGGGAAATAGTTTAAGATTCACTTTGATAACTCATAAATAAGGTCAATTCTTAACATAATAATATTGCTTTTCCATCAGCATCTAAGTTGACTTCTTCAGCTATCATAAACATTTTTTAGCTTTCATATCCTTATTGGAGAGTCTACTTTATTTCAAAACTTTTTATTTTTGTTTTCTTTTGTTTCGATAATATCTGATGTCTATAATTCAGGGGCAATGCTACCTCGTGGTCTCAATGTACTTAAAGTACACAAAAAACACATAA
Source organism: Gracilinanus agilis (assembly GCF_016433145.1). NCBI lineage: Eukaryota > Metazoa > Chordata > Mammalia > Didelphimorphia > Didelphidae > Gracilinanus > Gracilinanus agilis. Next base: position 176,667,086 of record NC_058134.1, read on the forward strand.
GAGCTTTCCAGATGGGGTTACTTAGAAACAGAAAGACTAGTGTTTTGAATGATTTACCAAATAGACAATATAAGCAAAAATCCGAAGATCCTTACTCTAAATCATCTATACTTAGTCCTAGAAACCATATCTCTCTAATATATATATTTCTTCCTGCTATATAGAATTTAAATCTAGAAGAGGAATCTTCTAGATCCAACTTGAGAGAGCTGATTAAATTGCCAATATGAGCATTTACACCTCAGAATTCAGAAAATGCCACAAATAAGCACTTGAATTATTAACAGTTTTGTGGGTTTCTAGGCTTAAGAAAATGTTGGGTGATGAAGTTTCTAAGTTCTATGTCACTAGATGATCCAATTCCTGTGAAACACAATACATGGGTCCAGTTTGAAAAATGGCAAAAGCAAAATGGTTTCCCAGATTTCCCCCTATATTAAGAACAAGTCTGTTTTTCTCTTATAAATTGTTGATACTTCATAAATTTCCCTAGTCCTCAATCTAAGTTAGGAGTTTTCGGCATTTGAATTGGTTTTGAAAACTAGCTCTGCCATTAATTGTCTGGTCTTAAGCAAGTAACTTGACTTTTTTGGGTTTGGGCTCCTTCATCTATAATGTGAAATGTTTGGACTCAATTACCTTTAAAGTTCCATTAAGCACCAAATCTTTGAAAAATTGATAAATAATGGAGAAACAAAGTGTTATCTCTTGCTTTTGTTGCCAAGATTGCTCTTTGAAATAGTTGAGCATTATAATTGGTTAAAGGAGTAAAGGAAGAGGAAATTATGGGTCAAAGACAGAACTCTGGTTCACTCCATGACTGACATTTCTAATGTATTATTCACCCCATGGAGAGAAAGGTCTGTTCCTGAGGCTGAAGTCTATAAGATCTTTTTTTTTTTAATTTTCTTCACAGAGCCAAGGGTAGTTATAGATACAAAGAAAATAATAAAGATAAACAGAGGACATTTTTGTGCCTTTATTAACTTCTAACTTACCAGACCTGCTCTATAGAATTTAAATAATTTTATGCAAGTATTATTGTTGTTATACTTTGTACAACTCTCCTTTATCCTGTGGATCCCTAAAATGTCAATGTTATCCATGGTGTTTTCTTGGCAGAGACACCAGTGGGGTTTGCCCTTTCCTGTTCCAGTGGATTAAGGCAAATAGAGGTTAAGTAACCTATTCAGGGTCATACAGCTATTAAGACTCTGAGGTCATATTTGAACTTAGATCTTCCTGACTGCAGGCCCAGAACTCTATCCATTGCACCACCTAGCCACCCTTTTATTTATGTATAGTAATCGGCTAATATTCATTCATAGCTTCTGTTTCATATTATGGTATATCTTGAAAAATTTTAATGAATTAGCAGGGAAGTAAAGAGAGTAGAAAAAGGCTACCAATATAGGAGATATAGTATGAAATATGTGAAAACATGCCATTATATTTATTGAGATAATATGCCAATCTGAGAAAATGATAGGTTTCCTTGTACATAATCCATACAAAAGAAATGCAAAGATAGAAGAGTTTGAAATGTTATCTAGAGTTGTCAGAAAACATCTCATGTGAAGGATGCATTTGTTTTGATACTTAAAGCATGACTAGTATATAGGTTAAGAGAAACAGGCAAAGGAAGGAACTCATGTAAGAAGTGGCTAGAATGAACAAAAATCAAAGATGTTGGCAAGAACATGTTATGGAATATTTTTAATGGCAAAGATATTTTTTTTTATTTTTTAGTAGATTCATTCAGCAAAAGATCTACAAAACTCACTAACGTAAAAATACTTCCATGTAATTTAACCACTGTAAACAGTTATATGTTATTATGCTTACTATGTAGAAAACTTTAAAGCCAGTCACAATTACCCTTTTTTTTTCTTTTTTCTTTTCAATGCTCATGAAGGATACTGGAATATCAGAGATCTATGCTGAATAATCAAGAACACTAAACTGTTACTTATTTTCCACATTGCTATATCCTTTTCTTTAAAAAAGGACTGCCTTTGATTCTCCAAGTCTCCTTCACCTAAATGATCTATAGAGATGTTGTCGTGGTTGTCTTTTTAATGTAAGTGCATTAAGCCAAAGGCAGAGATAAACTTCTAATATATTCATTAGCTTCAAGGAAAGGTTTCTGGTCAATGAGAAGGAAAAACCCAACTCTATCAGTCCTCTAAGTGTTTGGAAAGTCTTGCTTACTTTATTTTATTTTATTTTTAAACATTTATTTTTAAGTATTTTTCCAAGGTTACAGGATTCATGTTCTCTCCCTCCTCTCTTACCTTCCCCCTCCTGGAGCTGACAAGCAATTCCATTGGGTTATACAGGTATTATCAGTCAATACCCATTTCTATATTATTCATTTTTGTATCGTTTAAAACCAAAACTCCAATTCATATACCCATATAAACAAGTGATAAATCATATGTTTTCTGCATTTCTATTCCTACTGATCTTTCTTTTGACATGGATAGCATTCTTTCTCATAAGTCCCTCAGGATTGTCCTGGATTATTGCATTGCTATTAGTAGAAAAGTCTATTATATTTGATGGTCCCATAGCATTTCACTTTCTATTGACAATAATCTCTGTTCTGCTCATTTCACTCCACATAAGTTCCTGGAGGTCTTTCTAATTTTTATAGAAATCAAGTAGTTCATCATTCCTTATAGCAAAATAGTATTCCATCACCATCATTTACCACAATTATTCAGTCATTCTCCAATCGATGAACACCCACTCACTTTTCAAATTTTTGCCAACAGAAAGAGCGGGGCTTTGAATATTTTTGTACAATTTTTTTTCTCTTTGGGGTACAAACCTAGAAGTGGTATTGCTGGATCAAAGAGCATGTAATCTTTTAAAAACCTTTGGGCTTAATTCCAAAATGCCTTCCAGAAAAGTTGGATCAATTTACAACTCCTTAGCAATGCAATAGTCTCCCAATTTTGCCACATGCCCTTGAATATTTATTATTTTCATTTACTGTCATATTGGCCAACCTGCTAGGTGTGAGGTGGTACCTCAGAGTTATTCTGATTTGCATTTCTCTAATCAAGAGAGATTTAGAACACTTTTTCATTTGCTTATTGATAATTTTGATTTCTTCATCTGAAAACTGCCTATTCTTATTCCTTGACCATTTGTCAATTGGAGAATGGCTTGATTTCTTGTATATATGACTTAGTTCCTTAATTATATATTATATATAAACATATACATATACAAACATATATATATATAAAGAATATAGTTATTTTTTTCCAATTTGTTGCTTCCCTTCTAATTTTGGTTGCATTGGTTTTGTTTGCACAAAAATTTCAATGTAATAAAAGTTATTAATTTTGCATCTAGTAATGTTCTTAGTCTCTTGCTTGGTCTTAAATTCTTTCCGTCCCCATAGATCTGACAAGTATACTATTCTATGTTCACCTAATTTATTCATAATTTCATTTTTATATGTAATTTACCCATTTTGAATTTATCTTAAAATAAGGTGTGAGATGTTTATCTAAACCTAATTTTTCTCATTCTGTTTTTCAATTTTCCCAGCAGTTTTTGTCAAATAGTGGGTTCTTGTCCAAAAACCTGGGATCTTTGGGTTTATTGTGCCACCATCTTTCACCTTTTTAATCCTTTATATTCTTGATCTTTTGTTCTTCCAGATAAATTTGTAATAATTCTTTTTTTAATACTACCAAAATTTTTTTTGGTAGTTTGAAAGGTATGGCACTGAATAAGTAAATTAATTTAAATAGGATTGTCATTTTTATTATATTAGTTTGTCCTTCCCATGAGCAATTAATGGTTTTACAATTGTTAAGATCTAGTTTTATTTGTGTGAAAAGTGTTATGTAGTTGGGTTCATATAATTCCTGAGTTTATCTTGTGAAATATATTCACAAATACTTTATATTATGTATAGCAGTGATGGGCAAACTATGGCCCACAGGCCAGATGTGGCCCCCTGAAATGTTCTATCCAGCTGCGTGACATTATTCCTAATCTGACGAATACAGTGAGTAGGATAAAACACAATGAAACTTTGAAAGAGTTGCCTTAGAAACAGACTGACAGATGAGCATTTCCTTTCCTTTGACCCCCCTCTTTAAAAGGTTTGCGCATCCATCATTGGTCTAGAGTGATTTTAACTGGCATTTTTCTTTCCAACTCTTGCTGCTGAGTTCCATTGGAAATATATAGAAATGCTGATGATTAATGTGGGTTTATTTTGTATCTTGCAACTTTGCTAAAGTTATTAATTATTTCCATTAGCTTTTTAGTTGATTTTCTCATATCTCTTTGTATAATATCATACCATCTGCAAAGAATGATAGTTTAGTCTCCTCATTGCCTCCTTTTTAAAGAATTAGATTATTTTCCAATTAATTTTAAATTTGCTTCTCTGTGGACCCTTATTAACTATAATTTTGTTGCAATACAATCTAAACAAACTGTGTGTATTATTTCTGTGTTTTTGCATTTGTTTGCAATGTTTTTATGGCCTAAAACATGGTCAAGTTTTGAATATGTACCATGTGCTATTGAAAAGAAGCTATATTCCTTTTTATCCCTATTCATTTTTCTCCAGATATCTATTAGCTCTAATTTTTCTAACATATCATTCGTTTCCCTTGCTTTTTTTCTTATTTATTTTTGGGTTTGATTTGTCTAGTTCTGATAGGGGAAGATTGAGACCCCCCATTAGAATGATTTTACTATCTATTTTCTCCTTGAGCTTCTTTAGTTTCTCCCTTAAAAAACTGGATACTATACCATTTGGTGCGTATTTGTTGAATACTGATATTTCCTCATTATTTATACTACCTTTCATCAAGATGTAATTACCTTCCTATCTCTTTTAATGAAATCTGGTTTTACTTTAGCTTGGTCTAAGATCATTATTGCTGCCCCTTTCTTCTTTCTCTCAGCTGTAGACCTATAGCTTCTACTCCAGCCTCTTATTTTTACCCAGTGGCAGTATCCCTGGCTCAAATGTTTTTCTTGTAAACAACATATGGTAGGATTCTGGTTTTTAATCCATTCTGCTATCTGCTTCCATTTTATGGGTGAGTTCATGCAATTTATATTCACAGTCATGATTACTATCTGTGTATTCCCTTCCATGATGACTTCCTCCTTTAATCCTCACCTTTCTCTTTTCATTCTTTCTCTCCCCTCCAGTGTTTTTCTTTTAGTCAATCCCTCCTTCTCCCTCACTTGTATTACTCCACTTCCCATCACCTCCCTTCTTATTTCCCTCTTATTAGAGGGCTTTTGATCACCCCCCCATCTCTCCCTCTCTTGTATTACTCCCCTCCCTATCACCTCAATTCTTATTCACCTTCTTCTCAATAGGGTAAGAAGCAATTCTATACTTGATGAATCTGGCTGTTCTTCCCTCTCTGAGTCAATTCTAATGAGAGTAAAGTTTTAGTGTTGCCTATCAGCAACTTCTTCCTCCCTTCCACTGTACTGGTCTTCTTTCCTGACCTTATGCTTTCTTATTTACCTTGTTATGCTCCTCTTGAATTTTGTATTTGGGCACCAAATTTTCTGTTTGAGTATGATCTTTTCTTAAGGAATGCTTAGAAATCTATTTTATTAAATAAGCATACTTTTCCCTGAAAGAATATAGTCAGTTTGCTGGATATTTAATTCTTGGTTTTAACTCTAGATCCCATAACTTCCAGAATATCATATTCCATGTTTTTCAGTCCTTCAATGTGGAGGCTGCCAGATCCTGTGTGATCCTTATTGTGGTTCCGTGTTATCTGAATTGTTTCTTTCTGGCTTCTTGTAGTATTTTCTCCTTGGCCTGGATTCTCTTGAACTTGGCTATAACATTCCTGGGAGTTGTCATTTGGGGATTTAATACAGTAGGTGATCTCTGGTTTCTCTCAATCTCTATTTTACCCTCTTGTTCAAGAATATCAGTTTTCTTGCATCGTTTCCTATAAAATTATTCCTACGCTTTTATTTTTGGTCATGATTTTCAGATATCCAGTAATTCTTAAATTGTCTCTCCTGGATCTATTTTCCAGGTCAGTTGTTTTTTCAGTGAGGTACTTCATATTTTCTTCTATTTTTTCATTCTTTTGATTTTGTTTTATTGTTTCTTGATGTCTCATAAGGTCATTATCTTCTAATTGCCCAATTCTAATTTTTAAAGACAAAATTTCTTCTATGACTTTTTCATCCTCCTTTTCTAATTGATTCATTCTTTTCAAGTCATTCTTTTCTTCCTTTGCCTTTTTTGCCTCATTTTTCAGTTCATCAATTCTAGGCTTTTAAAAAACTATTTTCTTGTTTTAATTTTTGTGCCTCTGGTTCCAGATGACCTATTTTGGTTTTGAAGCTGTTGTTTTCTTTTCCCCATTTTTCTTCAACCTGTCTTATTTGATCTTTTAATTCATTTTTTAACTCTTCCAGAGCCTGAGTCCAATTCCTTGGATTTTTTGAGGTTTTACTTGAAATTCTTTGGATCCCATAGATGTCCATTGGTTCTCTTCTTTGGTCTTCATCCCTTTAGAAGCTTTCAATTGTTGCCTCCTTTTTGTTTTTTTGTTTTGTTTTGTTTTGTTTTGTTTTGTTTTTTTAATTTTTTAAACCCTTAACTTCTGTGTATTGACTTATAGGTGGAAGATTGGTAAGGGTAGGCAATGGGGGTCAAGTGACTTGCCCAGGGTCACACAGCTGGGAAGTGTCTGAGGCCAGATTTGAACCTAGGACCTCCTGTCTCTAGGCCTGGCTCTCAATCCACTGAGCTACCCAGCTGCCCCCTGTTGCCTCCTTTTTTAAAAATCATTTCCCCTCCAGTGTATTGTTAACTCCCTCTGTTAGTTTAATGAAATAGGGCATTTGAGCTGCTCTGCCCTGGAGGATATCTTCAGTCTTCTCTTTCCTCTACTGTTATACTAGGTTAGACTGGTTGAGCTGAGCAGCTGAGCTAACTTTGTTTTATTTGTGCTACCTTTGGTGTAGCTTGCTGCTACAGAGGCTGAGGGTACCCAACCAGATGGCCCCCATCCAAATTCATCTCTGCCAGCTTCTGTCAGAACCATGCACCTTGTGTGGGTAATCTGAGGTACTCCTTTGTGACTGCAGCACCCACCTGGGAGTCTCTCAGATAGCCTGGGTATGATCACAGGTCTCAGTGTAGTAGGTGGGGGAGACATGTCTGGTCTTTCCCTTTTACCATGGAAATCAACTCTCTCTGCCTACCTTTCAAGTTTCAATTTGTACTCAGCAGGAGAGTCCTATGGCTCTGTATTGTTTGGTTTGGATTTCTGTCTTTTTTAAATAGCTTTTTAAAAAGCTTTTTAAAGATTGGTTTGGAAGGATAGTCAGAGAGGTTTCAGCTTTTGCTTAAGCTTCCATCTTGACTCTACTCCCTTGTTTACTATTTAAAAGCAGAATGATATCTTCCAAGAGAAGAGAAATGGGCACCTTTTATGAAAAGGATTTCTACATTTCTTGAACTCACAGAGAAATTAGACAATACATTTATTTCCCACATAATACACTTATAACCTCAATCCTCGAAAGTAAGAAGAAAAAAGTAAGTGCCCACTGAAAACACTGAAGCCAGGATGGCAATACTTGGTATGAAGAAGTCACAATAAAGTAGTAAGAAGAGAAGTTTAATAAACAGCTGAGCCAACTGAACATAATGAGTTTATACAAATTCATCATATAATATTGTACAATTGAAGAGGTAGATGACAGGGTCAAATACTTAGATTTAGAAGGGAACTCATCAAATTGAACCCTCACTTTAGAGAAGATAAAAGTGAGTCCTTTCATTTAATTTGTCTGCTCAATATCACACGATTATTAAGTGAAAGATATGAATTTTAAACCATCTTCTGACTTGAACGCCACTGTTATCTCCCCTCATTCCTATTGTATTATCTCTCTAACGCTTATTAAATCCAACATAGGATCAAAATTCTAAAAACCTGTATACCATATGATAAAGAGAAGAGAATCAAATGTATTTCCTGAATACCACTGTGCTGAAAAGTAACTTCAGAAGCATTAAGAGACAAAGAAAATTGTAGGCATTTCTTATCTTTATATTTACTATCTAAATCTATATATCTATATCTATATATCCCATTTGAGTTAACAGTATCTATTAGCTCAAAATTCTTCTGTTTCAGGGATTAAAACTTCCTTGTGACTCCTTAGTATAGTTCTGTCTTTACAAGTAGGCACTAAATAAACCCTTGTTTAACTTTTGAAAAAAAATTCCAAATATATTATTCTATTTAGCCTGGTAGATAAAGTACCAGTCTGAAATCACCAGTGACATATTACATTTCTGAATGATTCTCTCTGAAACCTTGAATAAATCACTTAATCTCTCTGTCTCAGTTCTATCATTTTTCACACAGAGCTAATTCTATACAACTTCTATCTACCTCATAGGGAGGTCTGAACTTAATTAAGGAAGACCTGAAGTGTTCTTTGAAGTCTGAAGAAAAGTGGTTTGGGATTTCATAGAATTTAGGCATAAGACTGAGGAACTTTAGAGGCTATCCAGTCCAACTTTCACATGATATAGATGTGGAAACAGAGGGCCAAATGAGTTAAGTGACCTCCATGACTACAAAATTTTCAACTCTTGACATTGGGAATTGAAATTAGGCACTTTAATTGCAGGGACATTATTTTGTCTGACTTCCTGCTATGATTCTAAGGTTTATGTTGTGATGCAAATCTTCTTTTGCCACCAGAAAAGTAAACACAGACTTTCTAAGCCTAAACTGAGTACCTAGTAGTAAAATCTCAAAAATGAAAGGAATTCTTAGAAAAAAAAAGTTTCTCTTCTTAGCAAAATGATCTCAGGTAGTTAACCATATCATCATCTCTATACACTTCAGACATTTTAAAGTTACTAAATATAATCAAATAATAATTAGGGGATTGAGAACATTTGTTCCTCATTAGTTCCCAAAGATTCAATTATCATCTTTCTGCTGATGATTCTCAAATCTACTTGTCAATCCCTGACCTCTTTGCTGATATTTAGATTTTAATCTTTAATTATCTTTTCGATATAGTTAGCTGGATATCTTGTGAACATCTTAAACCCAACATGTCAAAAACTGAACTCAACAACTTTCTTCCCTTCTAAATTTCCCTATTGCTGCCAAGAGCACCACCATCTTCCCATTAACCCAGATTTACAACTTAAATATTATTCTCATCCCTTATTCTTTATTTTTGCCCCTGTCCCTCTACCAGATCACTTGCCAAGGTTTTTCATTTTTACCTTTATGATAGCGTTTGCATATTTCCCTTTCTCTCCTCTTATACTACCACCAAATTTGTGGCAGGCAGACCTATGAATAGACTATTATAGTTTATCCAAGCATGAGATGACAAATTAGTATTAATTTACAATCACATTTAGCCTTTACTAATATATTGCCCTTTATATGTTTAGGAAGGAAGGAAGGAAGGAAGGAAGGAAGGAAGGAAGGAAGGAAGGAAGGAAGGAAGGGAGGGAGGGAGGGAGGGAGGAAGAGAGGGAGGAAGAGAGGGAGGAAGGAAGATTCAAAAAATAGCTTACCTAAAAGATCACCTATATTACATTATTTGAATTGGGCTTAAATTCTCTACCAATACTATATAAAACAATTTCGTCCCTTAAAGCCTTGCACTGTATAATAATCAATGTTTATCTCTACTATTCTTTGATGTTGGCTAATTATTTAATTGAAAACAACTATTTGACATTTAGCTGTGTGATTTAGATTTTTTAATGAATGTTCCTGCTGCATGTGTGCATATGAACTTTAATTGAAATTTGCAATAGGTAACTTAAAAATTTTAGTTACCGTATGATATTTCATTAATGATATTTCATTTGAATTTGAAAATTTTCATTTGTTGTTGTTTTCCCCCAAATCAAATTTCATTATATTTTATTTTCAGTTCTACCTTCTTACCTCCTCACTAAACCACTAAATAAGTAAGAAAATAAAAGTTTGTGTATGCATGCATATATGTATATGTATGTATTATGTGTGTATGTTTATATATACATGTATATAAACATACACATACAAACACAAAAATTCACTCATTAGCTATGTTGAAAAATAGAAAGGAAGGAAAACATCTTTCAACCAGCATCTAGTCCATCTCTTCTCTATATAAATGGAGAATTTCCTAAATAATAATCAGTACTTTGTGAACACGTGGTTTCATATAATGGTATAAACTCTACTTTTAATAATTGAAAAACATTTTCATAAAGGCTAAAAATGTCCCTGAGTGGTTTGAGATATTTCTATCTAAAAAGTTCATTGACTCCATTCAGTTATATGACAACAAATTCCATGTATGTCAACATTACCATGCTTGTCTCATCTTCCTGTCTCTCCCATTCTAGCACAGAGCACAGTGAGCATTCTTTAGGTATTTAATGAATGCTTATTGATTTGTTCAACTTGAAAGTTGTTATAATTTAGGTGATGGCTGATCTACAATGGACTTTTGATATGTTCAACAGTCATTAAAAGAAGGATTTATTAAGCAAATCAATTTTTGTTTTTGTTTAGGGGAGAATAAATGTATTTAAGAGAAATATATAATTTTAAAATAATATCAAATATTTCATTAGTTTCCATTTACTTAAAAACAAGTATTAGCAGCAATATTAATATTTGTTAAGAAAAGTAGTTCTCCCTAAGAAAAATAGTCAATTTATTTATATTTGTCATAAGAACCTTAAAATAATACATGAAGAGAGAGGTATATCATTATTTTAGTGATCTAGACAAATGGCTTAAAGGTTTAATTAGTAGTGGGAGCCCTATCCATTGTATAAAACCTCTCAAAAAAAGTAATATTGTACTTTTAAAAGTCTGTATCTTTTCTATTAGAACCTGTTAGGTCAGTGAAGTAGGGAAATAAGGATAAAGAAACTTCCTCTGTTAATGTAAATAAATATCTGTCCTTTAACTAATGGGGAGTTGCCTGAAGTCATAAGTGGTTAAAGGATTTGCCTAGTTTCATGTAGTATGTGTCACAGACAGGAACTTGAGCCCAGGTTTTTCTTACTCCAAGGCTCTATTCAGGACTTCCTGATTCTATCCACTATGAAATTAGGCAATATTATTGGGTAAGGAACAATGCATTTGGAGGCAATAGTCCCAAGTTCAAATTCTATTTTTTCCCTTATCTATATGACTGGCCAAATTATTAACCCCAATGTAGTTTCATCTCCACAGCTGAAAACTGGAGTTGAGCTAACTAACCACCCTCAAAACTCAATTTTAGCAATAGATCTTTGATCTTGGAATCTATAATATCTCTCATCTAATTCATATTTATCACTAATTTTAACAAATTTCAGTTTCCAAAAGTAAGTACATATAGTAATCCATACTAACATACTTTAGCATATATATATATATGCATATATATATATAATCCCCAAGGATATGTGTGTATATGTTTGTGCGTGTATATGTATATAACATGAAAAATCATATTTTTGTAAAATACCCTCTGGAGATGATTCCCCAAATCCTAATTCCAACTAGGCAAATCCTTTAACCACTTATGGCTTCAGGCAACTCCCCATTAGTTAAAGAACAGATATTTATTTACATTAACAGAGGAAGTTTCTTTATCCTTATTTCCCTACTTCACTGACCTAACAGGTTCTAATAGAAAATTATTATGAATATTGAATAATATGAAAACTGACTATTACAAAATTAAATGCAATTATTAGCCAAGCAAAATGTCTGCAGGTCCTGACTGATAAATCTATACACATATTCAGTTCAGGTGTCTCCAATGACTTTTAGATTTCAAAGGAGTCACCTGCAAAGTTATTTCTGTTACTAGTAAAAAAAAAAAACTTGTTCTGATTAGTCATAGTCAAAGAAAAATCATAATTCAGTAAAATAAAGCAACTTCTATAACTGAACTGGGAGGTCAGATATAGTTAATATCTGTTAGGAAAAGGGCAAAGCCACTGAGAAGGGTGGGCATGGGTCCTCCTGAAGTTTAATGTGGAGTTGTATACACCTACAGTCGGTTACAGTAGTAACAATATAGATGCCTACAGTGGTTAATTATTACTTCTTTTGTAATATGTTTTCATTTTCCGCAGAAGTAACACTTCAGCCTCCAGTATTCTTTTGAATAAAACTGTAGTTGCCAATGTCACCAGCATTTTCAGCAATATTCCTAAACACAATCTGGCAACGTAATAGTACTGATGGATTTGTATTACCTGGAGGTGATGATACCTGTGGATTTGGGGTATATAATGCTTATATCAATTGAGTAAAAAATATTTATTTTCTGAAAAAATAAATTAAATCTCTGTTCAGTCTTTGCAATGGAAACAAAGCAAAGAAAATAGATGAGGAACAATAAAAGGGCTTTAATACAATGCAAGACTTATGGAAATAATCTATTTTCCATGTGATGTTGTTGAATCTGCCACTTTTTTTTGGCCTCAAGTCAAATGATAATTCACAGCAGATAATTCAAGCATCACCTTAGGCAGGCTTGTCACATTGGATATTTCACAGAAAACAGTGGCCAAAGCAGCTGCTTAAGGGGATTATAACTTTTGCTGGCTGTGAATCCCTAAGGGCAACAAACACTCCTGAAAGGGACTGTACAGTGTAGATTGTGAAAACCTCTTTGCTATCAGCTTTTCTTTGGTGAATGTCTTGTTATCAGTAAATGGGCTCAGCAGTTATAATTCTTCATTAGCTGTATTGCAGGAAAATATTTAAAGGTACTTATGGACTGGTGAGGAGCAAAAATGGCGGAAGAGTCATGGATCCCACAAGCAAATCAATCACAGGTCCCAGACTAAAACAGAATTCTAGAAATGCAACCTAACCGCAGAGCCAGCTTAAGGTATAGTAGATTGAGTGCAGGACTTGGAGTTCAAAAGAGCTGAGTTCTAATCCTTCCTCAAACACTTAATAGTTGTGTGACTTTGAACAACACACTAAACCTCTCAGCCTTACTTTTATCCTCTATAAAATGGAGATAACACCTCACATAGTTGTTGTAAAGTTCCAGTGATCTACATATAAAGTATTTTGCATTCCTTAAAGTTCTACATACCTGTTAATGATCAGGCTGCAATTTTTTTAATGTTGTGCTTAAAATGTACACTATTAGATGGGATAGCAAATGGACCTGTGAATTCATTGGTTAAGGGAAGTCCCTTTCTATTTATATAAGTGGCCATCTTCTTTACAACTTATAGTCTTAGAGAACTACCTAGAGGACTGAGAAATTAAATAATTTCCCCAGGATATATAAGAGGTGAGCCTTGAATCCAGGTCTTCCTGGCTTTGAGGCCATTTAATTTCTTTGACATTCTGTTTCTCACACATATTTAGTTATTTTGTAATATTTATATTGATGTGATAATTAAAGGGTAAATTACAATATAATTCTGAAAGATTGTTATGTAGAACGGGGATTAGATTTGTTATGCTTATCATCTTAGAAGAAGTAGGTAGGAGTATCACATGGACAATATGGAAGCAGATTTAGAATACATCTAGAATAAATTAGTAAAAACTTCCTAATAAATGGAATGGAGTGGCTCAAGTAGGTATGGGCTATCCCTCAATAAACGTTTTTAAGTTAAGTCTGAATGTCCATTAATTGGAGAGTTTATAGAGGGAATGCTTAGCCAAGTATAACTTAAATTCTGTGGAACCTGAAATATTTTTCAACTTTGGGAATCTGTGATTCCATAAAGGGGACAATGATGATAATAGTGGTTGAGACCATAGTAGAAATGGCCTACTATCACTATCTATGTAGGCTGTTGCAAAGTCTGTCCCATCTATGGTCATGCTCAGAGAATTTAATGACCTCCAAAATAGCCATTAGAATTGCCAAACAGAATTGGAAATAAGAGGAAGACCCAAAAGGAATGCTTGTGTTGGCTACCACACCCAAAGAAGAAGCTACTTTGTGCGGGATTTTGAGAAGTCAAAGAAAACAAATTCATCATATAAAACACAAAGGAATACTGATGTTTTCTAGTATCTCTCAGACTAGAACTCTTTTTAAAAGAATCATAATAGATTCCCAACTCAAAGGTTTCTCACCAAAATAACTATTTCCTCGATTGTGACCAGCTACTTTCTCAGTGTGGAAGAGACGGAGGGATATAAGAATGTAGACATAAGTGGAAACTTATCTTTCTGATTCTGAAAGTGATGATCATTAGGGGGAATCATTAGGTGATCATTAGGCAGGGGGAACTCCTTTGACAACAAAAATGATCTCATTTTAAAAATCAAGAGAAAAACCATCTGAATAAGGAAACTGGCACTCAGATATATTTACCAACTGAGCTGTGATGGGAGATGGTCTAGGTTAGTGATTCCCAAAGTGGGTGCTACCGCCCCTTAGTGGATGCTGCAGTGATCCAGGGAAGTGGTGATGGCCACAGGTGCATTTATCTTTCCTTTTAATTGCTATTACAATTTTTTAAAAATTAATTTTCAGGGGGCTAAGTAATATTTTTTTCTGGAAAGGGGGCGGTAGGCCAGAAAAGTTTGGGAACCACTGGTCTGAGTGGTCAAAGTGCCTTATTTTGAAGCTGTTAGGTTTCACATTGTATAGAGAACTCTCTGGATTGAATATTCAATGGAAAATGAGAACAATTACAATAATAATATAAAGGAATAGACAACTATCTAAATTTACAACTTTCTGGGTTAGGAAAACTAACGAATGTATTACTGATCTGACTAAACTTGAGACACACTTAATATCAAATTTAAATTATATGAAATGTGGTCATTGTATGGGTTTCTAGTACTTTAAAAAAAGAAAGGAAGTGATAAATTGATGAATTTTCTAACTTGATGGGTTAATGCACTAGATGGCACTAATGCATGCCTTTTATGTATTATAAAAATAAAATTTCATGTTGGAAAGGAAAGCACTTTACTCTTGAAATGTTTTTTAATCAGGTATTTTATAAAAGTTCTTTGATATGTTATTTTTATTTTCTCATTACCATGTTCAGATCATCAGAAAAAAAGAATTAATTATACCCACTTTGATATTAAGTGAATTTCAAATTGAAAATAAATAATTCCAGGAATTTTTTTAAACCCAAAGAAACTAATTTACTCAAGGCGAGATGCAAAATTATTCTAACATGTAAGGATTAAGGAACTCAATATAAGCAAAAAGTTCTGTACCAATTACATGGCTTTCCCATGGACTTTATTTATCTAAACATTAAAGTATCAGAAAATAAATAAATTCTTCAGATTTCTTAAATAGAAAAGAACCTGAAATATATATTAAATCCTTAACCTTTTAGTATTCTCTCCTCTAGATTGTTAGACTAAAAATTAAAATAACTAAATATATATGTATACATATATACTTCTCTTTACTTAAAGAACAAAGGTAAACTAAGAAAGATTGCCCTCTCTCCCCAATTAAGTTGCATGTCTTTGAAAGACATGGTACACTATTGTTTTTGTTCCATAATAAAGAAGACCAAGTCACTGATATCTTAAATGCATGCTTTTTTGCTTTAAATGTCTATAATTTTAAAAATCTTAGGAATTCCCACTATGAATCTTCATTTTGATAAACCTATTAAATATAGAATATATTCCAGAAACTTATAAAAATAGAAAAGTCAATGAATCCTAAACTTGCGTGACTTTCTTTGAAGGGGGAGCTCACAGGATAGGGAGTGCTGAGATTGGAGCTTATGCATATTGAGGGGGGAGGGAGAGATATGAACATGTGATTTCATTAGTATTTAGAACGTTAGTGATATATAGAACTCTTTCCACTGATACAGTCCAGTGACTTGTAAGAAATTAAAAGTTTTAGCATAAGTAGGCTAGGGAAGCTAGGTGTCACAGTGCATGGGATGCCGTCCTTGAACTCAGAAAGATTTATCTTCCTAAGTTCAAATTTGGCTTCACTTTTAGCTTTGTGATCCTGGGCAAGTTACTTAACCATGTTTGCCTCAGTTTCCTCATCTGTGAAATGCTTTGGAGAAGATAATGGCAAAATATTCCAATATATTTTCCAAGAAAATTCCAAATTGGATCACAAAAGTAGGACACAATCAAACTACTAAACAATAATATCTTGGGCATTTGGAGGTTAAGAGATTTCTACAAATTTATAAGGCTTGTATGTAATTGACAGTGGAGGAGTTGAACTCAGGTCTTCCTGATGATAAAGGCTATCTTTTTTCATGATATTAAGCTTTCTTACTTTCTTCTCTCCTTGTTCTAATCTCTCCTTTGCTCCCCTTTCTCCCAATCTATACAGAAAGACATTTTTTGTTTTTCTCTCTTTTATCCATATGGTTCCTTCAAGACCATCCCACCCTAGGGTAATTAGTGAGTCTTATTTTGTTTTTATAAATGAATCTGATATAAATGAATAAATATCATCCTCTCTAGTTGTATAATAGTTCAATTTTATGAATGATTCTATAATTCTCCAAGAAAATCTTCAAATTCAAACTTATATTTCCCTTGGAAGTTGTTGTCTTTGTGTCTTTGTTGCCCAAGCCTACACTGGGATACTTCTTAATTATGTGAATTTCTATTATTCTTTCTATGAGCATGAGGATTAATCTGTTTCATTCTCCATTTTTACCACTTATTTCTTTCCTCCTCTCTTTACATTGTAGAGTAGTATCTAATAGCATTTACTAGTAATGAACAGAAGGATTGGGGAGAGAGTAGTCAAAGAAATTATAATCATATAACAAAGAAGAAAAATTCAAGGGATAAAAAAGTCTTCCTCAAGGTTTTTTTAATGCTATTTTTTGTTTTCTACACTGACATATAGAAAGATGATTTGTCTTTAAAAGATATGTGTTCAAATCCTGTCTCTGTTACTCACTGGCTATGTGTCCTGAGAGAAGTCACTACATCTCTGTGAATTTCATCTCTAAAATGAGGATTTGTTAGATAATAACAAGCATAAAACAAAAAGAAATATGTCCATTCGAAGTATTTAAATCAACAAGTCAAGCATTGGTCTTGATTAAAGCTGAAGCAATAAAGGAAGGAGCTGAACTAACTCCACATTACAAAAAAAAACTACTAAAATCACAATGGAAAGCCAAATCTTCTAAATTTCCTATTCACCCAAACTACTGTATTTCCTCCTTGGAAACTGAAAGGAGACAAAATTGGGGTAGCTAAAGATGAAAAGAGAGAGGGAGAGTCTTATGGAAAAAATTATAGAGAAAAGGAAATCAGCCAGACCACCAAACCATCCAACTCAAGGAAGCTCTTTGCCTAGCCTAGGCAAGTAATACACCCTGTAAAGGAAGAAATAAGTATGGAAACAAAAAGGCATGGAGCTAAACACTGAGAAGGTACATTCCATAACAATTATGCAAAATAAAAGGAAAAGAATAAAATACTTAAAGAAAAGGAAAGAGTGAATGAGTAAAGTATGGGGCATAAATTAAGCTCCCAACCAGAGAAAATTATAATGGAAAAAATTATTTTTTAAAAAGCCACACCACAATGAATAAGTATTTTATTTTAAAGGAAAATGAAGCAAAATCACCAAAGGTAGAATTTTGAGGGGAAGACAATAAATCCTGCAGTTTCCCAGTAATCATAATACAAAACAAAAACATTTAAGAAAGATTCAGGAAAGTAACAAAACATTTAAAATAAGACATTAAAATGGAAATTATGGCAGAAATTGATGTCATTTAAGAATAAATAAGACAACTAAAGGAATACAAGAATTATAACATATGTTTGGAGGGACTCTCAAAAGTAATATGGTTATATTAAAAAAAGAGAAAGTAACAGAATTGGGGCAGAGAAGCACAGAAGTAGGAAACATTGGATGAAGAGTTAAAAAAACACAATAACTCTATAAGGATATATTCATTTTGTAACTTTAACAACCTGTATGGAAAAAAATACACAGAAAATTTAATCATGTGAAGTAACTTAGGAGAAGTTAATCCAAAACATCAAGAAACCTAAGCTACAGTAATCAATTCAAGATTTTTAAAATAAACTGCAAAGCAAGCATATCTACATCTCATCGTCAGAGAAGAAAAGAAGAAAAAAATTTAATATTCTCTAGAGCAGTTCCCTTATCAATGGATCAATATTTTCAGAGAATTTATAAGAGGAGGGAAGTTTCTAGAATTGGAGAAGTTATAGGGAAGATACCGAGGGATTTAGAGGGTTTCATATCTAGTCCAGATATGTGAAAAAAATATTCAGTCTCTTATAAAGCATGGGTTATTGTGGATTGGAAAGTCAAGAGCAGAGGAGAGAAAACACCTGGTGATGGAGAAATAGGTTAGTATCATCTTGAGGGAAGGGAAAATGTAGAAACACTATTGAAACACATTTCCATGAAGTAGGAGAGTAAAAAGGGCTAAAAATATATTTTATTTAGACTAAAGGGCCACTCTAGGAGATCACCTAAATGGGAAGAAAAAAAAAGTTATACTGATTTAAAAAAAAGAATAGATAAGGAAAAAAATAAAACCTGAACTCACTGCACAAAAGAAATAAGTAAAAATCGAGATTTGAACAAAATGAAAATAAGAAACTAGAAAAAATGTGTATCTTGTGATTCCAAGAAAGCAGAGTTCAGTCATGCTATTAAAGTATAATAATAATAATAATAATATTTAAGAGCAATTAATGATAAACAAAATTATGCTGAAATTGAACAAATATTATATAATATATGTAAACAAAAGGACCTAAGATGCATAAGGAAAAGTTTATTGAATTACAGAAAATGTTGTTAGATAGATAGACAGATACAGACAGACAAATATATAGACAGATAAATAGATAGATAGATAGATAGATAGATAGATAGAAATGAGTATAGGAACTTTAATATAGAGAAAATAAAAATAAAATTATGAGAGCACACTATATATAATGATAGACTAGCAAAATCAAGAATTTAAATTAAATGGATAGTTATTATCTTTGTTGGGCTCAAAGGACTGAACACTCTCAATCTACCCTAAGGCCTAACTATTTTGGACTCAAAGTCTTACTAGATTTTGGTAGGGCAGTGGATAAAGAGCCAGGCCTGGAATGAGGAGGAAGATTCATCTTTCTGACTTCAAATCTGGCCTTAGACACCTACTAGCTGTGTAGGCAAATCACTTAACCCTTTTTGCCTTACTTTCCATATCCATAAAATGAGCTGGAGAAGGAAATGGAAAACCACTTCAGTATCTTTTCTAAGAAAACCCCAAATGGGGTCACATATAGTTGGAAACAACTGGAAAAAACAATATTTTCTTAGAATGTCCACAGTGAAAAAAGTTAGGCTTCCTTATTCATATTCTTTTTAAAGGCTTTTTTCATGAGCTTTTTTAAAACCCTTCCAGTATCTCATGTAAAAATTTCTTAAATCTTAGTTTTCCAATCTGGAAAGGCTTATATGAACTGATGCAAAGTGACGTGAACAGAACCAGAAGAACACTGTACAAAGTAACAGCAATATTTTTTTGAGGTACAACTGTGAATGACCTAGTTATTATTCTCAGTAATGCAGTGATCCAAGAAAATCTCAGAGACTCATACTGAGAAAAGCCATCTTCTCTCTGAGAAGGAACTAATGAAGTCTGAATGCACATTGAAATATAATATATTTCATTTTATCTTCATCATTTTTTTATTTGAGATCTCTTCCATAAAATGACATATGGAAAAATGTTTCCATGGTTGCATATGTAAAATAGCAGCAGACTGCTGTCTCAGTGAGGTGGGAAAGAATGATTGAGGGAATATGGGAAGAGGGAGAAAACATGGAACTCAAAAATTTTAAAAAGGAATGTTAAGAATTATTTTTACATGTAATAGTGGAAAAATTAAGATATTAAAAAAGAAAAGAATCCTACTTTTCTCCAAATGTGGAAATTAATTAATTACTTAAGAAACAATGTATTTTCAGGTCTGTACCAAAAGTTACCAAGTCTGTTTCTCAAAGATATCAAAGATAAGAGGAAAAGACCTATTTGTACAAAAATATTTATAGCAGCTCTTTTTGTGATGACAAAGAACTGGAAACTGAAAGAATGCCCATCAAATGGGGAATTGCTGAACAAGTTGTGTTATATGATTTTAACAGAATATTATTATGTCATAAGAAATTACAAACAAGATGATCACCAAAGACTGAAAGGACATGTGTGAGGTGATGCAAAGTGAAGTGAACAGAACCAGGAGAACATTGTACACACTAACCAGTAACTGCAGTAAAGTACAATGATCAATTGTGCACAACAACTATTATCAACAATGTAAGGGTCCAGGACAACTTCAAAGGACTCATGATGAAAAACCAGATAAATCCTCTGTCAGATAAGGAACTGACAGAGTGTGAATGCAGTCTGAAGCATACCATTCTTCAACTTATTTCCTACATGAATTTTTTCTAGTGTAAACAATATGTATCTTCTTTCACATTATGATGAAGATGGAAATATGTATCATAACACATGTACCCTCCATATTATATTATCTGTGGTCTTGAGAAGGGGGGAGGGAAGGAGAGAGAATGGACAGCACAATGTCAGAAAACAATTATTGTAAAACGTATTGACATGCAATTTTTAAAATAAATTAAGAAGAAACAATGTGAATCAGCTATGGATAGGAATTTATTTCCCATACATAAAAGAAATGGTAAATACAAATGTCTCTTGTGAAGAATATGAAAGCATGTCCTATGGAAATCTTAGAGCTTGGTTAGACACTGAAGATGCCAAGGTCATTCACTAAATCCCAAGACATCACCAAATATCTTGACTTTTGTTTTGCCACTGGACTTTGATGACTAGCAGAGAAAGAGAAGCAATTTTGCCTCACTTGAAGAAAAAACTAAAAAAAATTGCAGGATTATTGATTAGATATCATTGCATTCAAATTATCACTCATTTCACTCTTTGATTCCTTCCTCAAAATAGATGTCATATAACAAGCAAAGGATTGGGCTCATCCTTTAAATCACTAGAATTTCAGAGATTATAATTGCAGTCCAGCCAGCACCAAATACAGACCCCGGATCTTCAGATCTCTTTTGGACTCAAAGATTGCTTCCAAGTCTGGGCATGCTCAGCTCAGAATCAGTGTTCATCAACCTGTACTAGAAAAGAGCAAGCAAAAATAAAATATATGTGCCAAGCCTCAGACTCAGGTGTGTGTACAAGAGCAACTTGCTCTTGCTGCTTTGTGGGAGCAATTGATAGACCGACTTACTACCACTTCTCCAGAATACTCATATGCTCTGCAACCAGGAAAAGAAGATATACCTGAGTCGGCTAGATGGCAGAGTGGATAGAAAGCCAGGCCTAGAGATGGGAGGGTCTCTGTTCAAATCTGGCCTCAGATACTTCCTAGCTATGTGCCCCTGGCAAGTCGCTTAACCCCCATTGCCTACCCTTATTGTTCTTCTGCCTTAGAACTAATGCATAGTATTTAACAAAATGAAAACTAGACTTAAAGAAATCCAATTTTATAAAGTGAAATTGAATAAGACATAAAAAATTGCCAAAGTAGAAGGCACCTTCTCGTCCAGTCAGATTTGTAAATGAACTGTCTTAAGTATTTAAAGAATATTTAATACCTAGGATATATTTATTCCCAATAACTGAAAAAAAACACTACATTGCCTTCTCACATCCATCTCTTAACCCTTAACATTCTTCATAGCTTAGGTCAAGCACCATATCCTCTTATCCTGAGGTCTTTTTTAATCCCATCGGCTGTTAGTATCTGCCATCCCCAAATTACCATGTACTCAGTTTGACTACATTTTGAACCTACTTAAATATACCTGTTGCCTTCTTTCTTAAAGCTTAAGATCTGGGAAGACAAAGACTCTCCATTTTTTTTGTCTTTGTGTTTCCAGTTCCTAAATCAATGCTTAATACATACTACGACCTTAACAAATGTTTGTTAACCTTAAGTACAAGCTTTGATCTAACAAAGAATGAAATTTCACATTCCTTATTTTCCTTCAGGTGTCAACTCTTCTCTGTAGGTTACTAGTACATAGCTCTTGAATTATTTGTGCTGTTCTTCCTCAGTTTTCTCCCAAGCTCTTTGATCTCTTCTTTGTCTTCTTCACCTCCTACTTTGTTTTTCCTGTTTGCATATGGGATGCTTTCCCTTGTTATTTAATATTTTATTTCATTTTAACTAAGTGATCCTTGCATTAAATCAGTGTGCTATTTGAACATGTTAAGCATAAAGTACATTGGCAAGGAGTCATGGGTGTAGAAATTAAAAGATGCTGACCCATTCAATATCCCCAACCTGAGAAGGAACAAAGTGCCCTAGTCATGGAGAGACTTAAGGAACCAAGCTATACCATGAGTTTTAATTTCCTGAACTTTGCTACCATGCTACAGAAAGCTTTTATTTTCTTGTTTATACCTGGTTTATTCTTTGATTTAATTAATTAACTTAATGCAGAGTACAGGTAAGCTTCACTCATACATAAATGAGGGCACTAAGTCCAGGAAAAAGAAGGCTTTCTTTTTACCCCCAAAGGACACATAGTGACACTCAAGCCTAGAGTTTAAGTCTTTTGACTCTTATTCAGTACTCTGCATAGTATGCTATTAGATTAGGCCACCTAGCAAAAATCTTTCCTAGCATTTAGCCCAGTCACTAGTATAAAGCAAATGCTTAAGAAATGCTAACTGGAAAGAGCAGCTAGGTGTCTTGGGGATAGAGAGCTAGACCTGGAGATGGGAGAACTTGTATTCAAATCTGACCTCAGACACTTCCTAGCTGTGTGACCCTAGACAAGTCCCTTAGCCCCCATTGCCTAGCTCTTACTGCTCTTCTGTCTTGGAAGGAATAGTAAATATCAATTCTAAGACAGAAAATAAAACTTTAAAGAAAAAAAAGAAAGGAAGAAACCAGAGGAACTTGGAGGGGGTAATAATGGTCTTTACTCTGTTCCCTCAGAGATAAGCATCATTTGGCTACCCCATCCTACAGCTCAAATATCTCATCTGAACTCCTAAGCAATTTTATAAGTTCAGAATCGAGTGATTCATCATATGCTATTTAGTATTTTCTTCTGCTGCTTTTTAAAAATTTGCCTTACATTTCTCCAACTAGATGTTTAGTTCCTTGATAGGAAGAATTAAGTCACTTAGTTCCATGATAAATTTTCACATAATAGTGGTGAAGAACACAATGATTTATACTTGTCAAATGGAGTTTGTTGTTTTTCAGTCATTTCAGCCATACCTGATTCTTTGGGACCCCATTTGATATATATATATATATATATATATATATATATATACATAGATATAGATATACATAGATATAGATATAGATATAGATAGATAGATATACATTTACATATATATGATATATATATAAAATATGTATATGTGTATGTATACATATACATGAATATACATATCACTGAAAGATACTTAAATGGTTTGCCATTTCTTTTTTATACATGGGGAAACTGAGACAAACAGAGCTAAATGACTTACCCAAGATGCCATGATTAAGTTTCTGAGGCCAGATTTAAAGCCAGAAGAATGTCTTACTTTTATTTGATTTTTTTAATCCATCCCTGAGTAGAAAGGACCTCTTCCAGAAGAAGTTGTACAACTAATCTTGTCTTGCCTTCATTTCTCTTGTCCTTCTCTCTCTCCTTTATCCTCTTTATAACTTTTTCTCTGCCCTTATCAACAATAGGCACTTTCAGTGCTAAAGAGGCAAATGAGGACTGTCTTCTAATCAGTATACCCCAAGGCAAATGGATTTTCTTTCTTCTCTCCATTTCCATGGCTCTCTCTTTGTCTTTCTTTTGCTTCCATATAATCCTCTATGTCTAATGGAAGAAATGGTTATAGAGTTTCCATAGTGAGAGAAAGAGCATTTCCACATCTAGCCTCAGAAACTTATGAGCCATGTGAGCCTGGAAGAAACATAAAATGGCTCAACTTTAGTTATTGTCGGGATAAATTCAGATATTTGTAATTCTATTTTGCAAAACTAAATGATATATAAATGCTTTAAATCTATTACTAGTAGTAACTCTCAATATTTCTCTTTGTCCAAGCCTAGCTCCATTTTTGTCTGCTTCTGCCACTGTCTCTGTTTATCTATGTGTCTGTCTGTGTTTCTATCTCACAATGAGCATTCAATAAGCATTAATATGCCAGACTTGGCACCAGTTCCAGGGAATTTGAAAACAATAAATGAAACAGTTCCTGCCTTCAAGAAGCTTATAATATTTCAAGGGGGGAAAAACAAATACTCATATAAGTAAATAGAAATATGCAAACAGTGTAAATTAAAGGTATTTTTTGGAAGATAGTCACTAGACAAGTGAAGGATTAAAATGGGCCTCACAGGGGAGATGGTGATGAAGTCATGCTTAGAAGAAAGATTTTAAATGATGGATGCAATAAGGAAATGAAGTTGAGGCAGAAGGGGTTAGCCTATATGAAGAGACATGGATTTTTGTATGTGAAATTGTAAGTAGGCCAATTTGGCTGAAACATATGTCTATGAAGGGGAAATTGGAAAGATAACCTGAATCCAGACTATGAAAGATCTTAAACACCAAACAGAGGAATGTGTATTTGATTTTAAAGGCAATAGATTGAAACAGGTTTCTGTTTTGCTTTCATTTTTTTATTAAGAGAGTAGCATTAATGGACCTGAACTTTAGGAACATCACCTTCACATGTATGTGAAAAATAAATTATAAAGAAAAGAGATTTAAAGCAAGGAAACCAAAAAGTAGGCTATTGCAGTAGATCAGGGAAAAGATAATATGTCTAAACTAAGGTAGTAGCTGTGTGAGTAGAGAAAAGGGTGCTATGGTGATAGAGATGATAAGATTTGGCAACCGAATGGAAATGAATGAGTGGATATAGGAAACCGTAGCATTTAGAGCTATAGAAAGTGAGCTGGAACTTCTTGGCACCCTAACCAGGGATTTCACTGAATACATGTAAACTGGAAAAATTTTTATAAAGCAAATATTTGTTTTATCCAATGAACATATCTTTTCTCTGGGAATATCCTAGAAGCCCATATGTTCATTTCAGTTACAAATGTTCAACTGCAAATATTCCCAAATGGAAATACAATGTTTGTATTTATCAGGAAAAACAAATGTTTATTTGTTGGGAGGAAGGGTAGTCAAATGCACTCAAATGCACACAGTCACATTCACTCAAAAATATTTCCACATGGCATTTACTAATAACAATATCTCATTTTACATAAATGATTTTTAAGTAAGAATTAAATCCTTCCTTTTGAAGAATTGAGGAAACTGAGGTTTAGAGAGTTTAAGAATATATGCAAAGTCATACATGAAAAGAAAACATATTTCTTTCTTTGAACCTTGCTGATTGATTAATTTATTCTGGCATGGCAGTGATAACAGGTAATGTGTTGTCCTTGTTAGGTACATTTTAAAATGATTCTCCTGGAACTAATGCCTAAGGAACCTCTCAGATACCATGCATTTCAGGTACCATATTGGTTGAAGAGGTAATACTTATTAGGTATAAAGAAAATTCCTCTCTTTAAGGCTAAACAAGAATTCCATTTCTTCATTTGAGGAAAAGGTCACTATGGGACAATCATAGTAAGAATTCAATTATTTAATGTTCGAATGACTTTTTGTTTTCATCTGGTCTGGATTTTAGCTGTATGCTATTTTGTTTATCTGTTTATATTATCAACTTAAATTTAATAATATCAATCATTTGTTAAATGGCTGCTATTTGACAAACATTCTGCTAGGCCCTGATGAGTCAATGAGACAAGGATGAAAAAGATACATTTTCTACCTCAATGAGATTGCAAGTGAAATATAATTTGGATTTTGTAGTGGAAAGAACAGAACAAAAATAGCTAAGAAGTACGGGATACCAAATAATGAAGGGAAAGAAGATCTGTTAGAAAACACCTAGATGTTTTTAATCAATTGACTAACCTGCACTTATTAATGACTATTTTAAGTTAGGTGCTGGGCATATAAAAAGAAAATCAAAATTATTCTAACCTTCAGGCTGCTCAAATAGTTCAAGGTACCTGATGTGGCCAAATTTTATTCAAGGGTACTAGAAGATACAGCAGATCCACATAATGAGTCATTTTCAATAATCTCTGAGAAGTAACAAAGGATGAAGAAGGGCAAATTGAGAAGGGGGGGGGGAGACGGGAGAGTGAGAGCGATTATCAATAAATACCACAGTTAGCTAATTTCATTTTTGTAGTTTATTAGGCTGTTAGATTAGGAAGAATGTCATAAACATAGTACACTTTGATTGTAACAAGGTATTTGACAGCCACCCACCCTATCCTTGTGGATAAGACAAAGAGATAGGAAAGGTAGAACCAGGAACTGACTGAATGACTGGAGACAAAGTGTAGTGATTAATGGATAACAGTCAACTTTAAGGGACATCTTTAGTACAGTGCTCCAGGGCTCTATTCTTGGCAATATTTTCTTCAACATCAATTATTTGGTTAAATGTAATGATGGTATTCCAATAAAAGTTGTAAGTGACACAAAACTGTAGACATAGATAATATGTTTGGTGGTAGATTCTGGATGCAAAAAAAAAATTAGAGGCTAGAACAGTGGACCCCACCTAATATGGACTTCTTGTAGAGCTATATCTAAAGTCCTATTCTCGAATTAAATAAATAAATTTATGGATACATCATGGCAAGTGAAATTGCTGGAAAAAAACAATTCTTATTTAAAATAAAAAATTGAATGTTTTATTTTCATGGACTGAAAGATTGATATAAATCAATAGTATGTTATGGCTACCAATGAAGTTTATGTGATTTTATTCTGCTTTAAAAATGCATAGTATCCAGAAAGATACTATCATCTTGTCATATTCTGCTCTTGTCAGACTATAAGTTAAATATTTTGTTTAGTTCTGGGTACCACAGTGAAAAAATGGAGGTACTTTGAGGTAGATAAACAGGTATGAAGAGAGAAATGTGGGGCATGTAAGAAGAGGTAACAGGAAAGAATTAGAATGAAAGGGAGAAAATTTAGGTGAGAACACAATAACTATCTTTAAGTGGT
Source organism: Gracilinanus agilis (assembly GCF_016433145.1). NCBI lineage: Eukaryota > Metazoa > Chordata > Mammalia > Didelphimorphia > Didelphidae > Gracilinanus > Gracilinanus agilis. Next base: position 176,694,230 of record NC_058134.1, read on the forward strand.
TTTAGGGATATCATGTAGAATAGGGATTTGGTTTCTTTTTCCTTTCCCCCCAAAAAAGAATAATGGCCAGTAGGTAGAAGTGGTAGGGAAGCAGATTTCAAGTAAATATAAGAGAAAGAAAAAAAATTCCTTACAATTAAAACTGTTCAATAAAGAAATATGTAAAGGGCTTATTTATATATACTTCTGAGAATTTTATCACTTGCTGTTTATTATACTCATTTCTAGACTGAGTCCCGTAGTGTCTGTCTCAGCATTCACTTTTCCCCCTGGGGAAATTACTGGGAACTTCCTAGATATCACATCTGTAAGAATTCCCATATCAATAACCCATCTCCTTATATTACTCTTTGAAAGATCAGCTATAGGATTCTGGGGCAACTGCACAGTAAGTTGTTGACTTGAACCTAGAAGCCATTCTCTCGTAAGTACTCATACTTCTAAACTTACATAATCAGAGAATTACAGATTATAAGAGTTAGAAGCTATCTTACAGGCCCTGTGATTCAGCCTCTAATTGAAAAATAATCCTTATTCCAACATCCCCAACCAGACGCTCTCTAAAAGCTTGATGGCTTTTAATAAGATAGACCCAGTTATGTCCTAGGACTGTTGAGTGACTCCTCACAGAACATACAATTAACTCAGAGGATCCACACTCAGCCTTCCTCTCATTCACTATTAAAATGGAATCAGAGTTGAGGGCCCCTATTTTGATAGCATCCTTCTCATTCATCCTCCATGTACAATCAATAAGAATATCCACAGATTTTGTTTAGGATAAATATGAATCTCTCTTCTCGGCTAAAGTAGACAAACTTACAATGCTTTTTTTTACCTAAAGATGAAACCAGCTCTCTCAAATCTATCCCCTTTCCCTCTAATTCTGTTCTATGACCAAGCAGAACGAGTCAATATCCTCTTCTCTATAGCAGCCGTTCAAATAGTTGGAAGTTGTCCCCATTGTCTCTTCTCCGGGATGAGATTTTTCCAATTTCCCCAGCCAATTCTTATAAAGATTGAACTATGATTCTCTCACTACTCTGTTTCCTCTCTTGTGGACATGCTAAAACTTTCTAAAACAAAACACACAATTCCTATTGTGCCATATTACATTGCATATTGAAGTTGTGTTTTTGTCCAGTCATTTCAATTGTTTCCAACTCTTCATGACCCCATTTGGGGTTTTCTTGGCAAAGACAATGGAGTAGTTTCCCATTTTCTTCTCCAGCTTATTTAACAGATGAGGAAAACAAGGCAAATAGAGTTAAGGGATTTTCCCAAAGTTATACAGCTAGGATCTGAACTCAGATTTTCCTGAATCCAGGGCTGGTGCTCTATCCACTGCTCTACCTAGCAGAGTTTGTAATCTATTAAAAATCTCATATTTTTCCTCCAAAGAAATTTCAACTAGTTATGGCTGCCACAGACAATAATTATGCTTTTTGGAATATTAAGTGTGTAACTTTATATTTTCCCATACTGAATCTACTCTAATTCACTGTAGCCCATCTTTTTGACCCTGTCAAGATGTTATTATATTGGTATTCTGTCATCCAAGCTTCCTGTCATTGACAAATTTGACAAGCTTGCCATTTATGCCTTCATTCAAGTCAATGAAAAAAAAGAAAGTTTAAACAGCATAGGGCATAGGATAAATCTGTAGGTTACTTGAGTAGAGATGTCCCTCTAAGATGATATCTAGAAATCAATTCCTACTCTTTGGTAACTCAACCAGTTCCAAGTCCATATAACTTCACTATCATTTAAATCAACTTATCTAATAAGATATATCTATGAGGATAAAAAAATAATAAAGGCTGCTATAATAATATAAATTAGTATTTTAATTAAAGCCATGCTCCCAAATTTCACTTTTACATATCTAAAATATGTATCTAATAGAATCTATTTTGCCTTGACACTGAAGTTCAGAACCATTTATTTACTACCCTAAGTAATAATATTTGTTTTCCTTGGATAGCAAGGTGATATCTATTTTAATATATAGTGCTTGATAACATATGGAAAACAGGGCACAATTAAAAAATAATTCTTTAATAAAATTTATACATCTTGCTCTTGAATTTATGGCATCTTAAATCCACCTAAACCAATTTCACCTTTTACAAATGAAGAAAATGGGTCCAAGAGAAGTTAGGTGACTTAAGAAGGCCACACAAATAGTGAGTAAAGCCAATGTAATGCAGTGGAAAGAGCTTTGGATTTGGAGTGAGAAAATAGGCTGTGATCCTCACTCTGTGAGACTTTGGGCAAGTTATTTAATCTCTCAACCTTATTTTCCTCATCTGTAAAATGAGGAAATTAGGATAAATAATCTCTAAATTTCTATTAATTTTGGATTCTACATTATGTTCAAGTCCTGGGCCCTCTGAACCTTCTCTTTGTGGCTCTAAAAACAAAACTCTCTACCACCTAATAAATACTGATGTAGTAATATTAGGAAATTAGCTGAATATTAAAAGGATTAAATGAGATTATATTTATTAGGCAAGTCAAGAACATCATTTGGTAGAAAGTATTAAGCTTTCTAGTCTAAGGTTTTATGCTAGGATAAATATATGAAAATTTACATACGAATAAATGTAAACTTACAGGAATCTCCATTTTTGCATTTGGACTTAACACATAATATAGAAGTACAAAATCCTGTTTATGCTTTCCACAAAGCCCTGTGTCTGCACACCCTTGGACTATAGGTATACCTGGCCTCCCACAAGGTTGGAATTCTAAAGACTATGCAGAAACCACAGGGTCAGAAAGACTTGGAATCATCTAATTACTTGCCTTCTTCTGACCTTCCCATCCAGTAATATTCTAATCTAAACTCATTTACCAATAGTTATCATACTCTGACTACTTCTTACTCTCCCTATATAGAACCCCAAAATTATTAACAACAAACTGTTGTGCCCAAACTCAAGTGTTTTCTCGTTTATTGCCATCCACTTCAACTCCATTCCCCCAATGCCTCACTCTAGTATTTCTTTCTTCACTATGTCCACTCAGACTCCTACTTTATAACTAAATATATTCTTTCTTTCTCTTAATTTTTATTTTTTCCAGATTACATATGAATACAATTTGTAATAGTCTTTCACTGACATTTTGTTAGCCACCCCTTTCCCTTCCCAAAGATGACAGGTAATATAATATAGAGTGGACATGTGTTATTATGAAATCTGTATTTCCATATTCAGCATGCTGTGAAAGAAAACATTATTTACACTAGAGAACATATCATGGAGAGGATAAGATGAAGAATGGCATGCTTCAATCTGTATTCAGACTCCTTCAGTTCCTTCAATGGAGGTGAATTATCTTTTGGGTCATGAGTTCCTTGGAACTCTCTTGGAAACTTGTATTGCTGATAATAGGTCATTCACAAGTGATCATCATAATTCATTGCTACTACTGTACACAACATTCTCCTGGCTCTGCTCACTTCACTTTGCCTCAATACATGGAAGTCATTCCAGGATATTTTAATTTTTTAAATGATTTTCTGGGTTATACTTGTATTATCACACAAAACATATTTCTTTACTTTTGTAAGTAATTAATCTTATAAAACCAAAACCATGAATCACATACTTAAATAAACAACCAATAAATCATATGCTTTCATTTGCATTTCTACTCCAACAGTTCTTTCTCTGGAGATGAATAGCATTCTTTTCTATAAGTCCCTTAGAATTGTCCAGGATCATTGCATTGCCATTAGCAGCAAAGTCTTTCACAATTGAATGTTCCACAGTATTTCAGTTACTATGTATAATGTTCTCTTAGTTCTGCTTATTTTACTCTGCATCAGTTCATGTAGGTCTTTCAAGTTCTCTCTAAAATTATCCTGTTCATCATTCCTTATAGCACAATAGTATTCTATCACCATTTAGTACCACAATTTGTTCAGTCATTCCTCAATTGAAGGACATTCCTTTATTTTCCAAATCTTTGCCACCACAAAAAGCAAAGCTAGGAATATTTTTGTACAAACAGGACTTTTCCCATTTTTTTAACTCTTCCAGATACAAAACTAGTAGTGGTATTACTGGATCAAAAGATATGCATGCTTTTATAATTCTTTGGGCATAATTACAAATTACCCTATAGAATAGTTGGTTCTATTCACAACTGCACCGCAATGCATTTGTGTCCCAATTTTGCCACATTCCCTCCAACATTTACTATTTTCCTTTAGTACTGTATTGGCCAATCTGATTGGTGTAAGGTCCTATCTCAGAATCATTTTAATTTGCATTTCTCTAATGAACAGGGATTTATAACACTTTTTGTATGATTATTGATTGCTTTGATTTCTTTATATGAAAACTGCCTATTCATACCCTTTGACCATTTATCAATTGAATTGGATTCTTCTAAATTTGTCTTGGTTCTTTACTATTTGATAAATGAGGCCTTTATTAGAGAAATTTGTTATAAATTTTTTCCCAGTTTGTTGCATCTGTGCTAATCTTGGTTGCATTGGTTTTGTTTGTATAAAACCTTTATAATTTATTATAATCAAAATTATTCATTTATATTTTGTAACGTTTTCTCTCTCTTATTGGATCATAAATTCTTCCCTTCTTCATAAATCTGACAGGTAAACTGTTCAGCATTCTCGTAATTTACTTTATTTATATTGCTTTTTATGTTTAAATCATATACCCATTTTGACCTTTCCTTGGTATATGGTGCGAGATATTGATCTAAACTTTTTTGCCATACTCTGGTTCCCTTTTCCCCATGAAAATCAATTGCCTCTGCCTACCTTTCAAATTGTGTTATGCAAGAGAGCCCCCTCAGTCTGTCTTGCTGTTGGTTTTTGACTTCTGTCATTTTGAGACACTTTTTAATGAATGGTTTAGAAGGATTTTCAGAGTGGTTTCAGATTTCATTGCCACCATTTTGACTCCAACCTCCAAATGAACCCAGGGTTTGTTTTTTTTTAAATCAACTTTTTCATCGTATCTTATGATACAATAGTATTTCACCACAATCATATAGCATAACTTATTCGGTCATTCACCAACTGATGGATTTCCTTTCCATTTCTAGATTTTTGCCACCACAAAAAAGAATACTATCAATATTCTTATACAAATAAGTCCTTTCACCCCTATCTTTTATCTCTTCAGGATATAGTTCTAACAGTGGTACTGCTGGGTCAGTTGATATGCACAATTTTATGACTCTTTGAACATAGTTACTGATTGCTCTCCAAAATTGGTATATCAGTTCACAGCTTCCACCAACAGTGTATCAGAATCACTATTTTCTCTCATTCCTTCCAACATTTATCAGTTTTCTTTTTTGTCATATTAGCCAGTCTGATAGGTAGGAGGTAGTTTCTTAAAATTTCTTCAATTTACATTTCTCTATTAATAGTGATTTAGAGCATTGTTGTATGACTAAAGATAGCTTTAATTTCTTTATCTAAGAATAGCCTGTTCATCTACTTTGACCATTTGTCAATCAGAGAATGCTTTGTATTCTAATACATTAGAATCAGTTTATTTATTTGACAATTGAAGCTAATTAACAATATTCTTTTATATCAGAACCTTTCCCTATGTGGTCCTACAATATTTATTCTGAACTTTATTGATTCCTTACTTTTACCAAATGTTACTACATGTCTGGACATCCTTTTCAATATTATTGCAGTTTAGTTCATACTGCTCTGAACTCATTAGGCACAGTGTGGGAGTTGCAATATTACTTGTTCCCCATTGCCATTTTCAAGATCTCATTCTACCACCATTGCTTATTGACCTGTTTTCCTTTGAATTTTTCTTCATCCAAATGCATTACCCAATCAAGATCCTGATGACCATATATTTACCATGCCTAGAAAATTCTCCCTCTTTTTTCCAATGAGTTTAGTGCCAGACTAACAAACTTTCTATTTCTCTTCCTACCACAAATTTAAAGACTTAAACAAACAAGTTGATTTTGATTCAAATACTTCCCTCTTCTTCATTCTACCACACTTTCATGTCCTATACCTCTAAGTTACCTTACTAAAACATGAAGATGGTCAAACACTTATTATGACACCTAATTCAATGTTCAAGAATTCTAAAATGTATCTAATCATGATTTTTCCTATTCCTTCTCTCCTTATGTTTTACTATTTGCAAACTGATTTCTTTATCCTCTCTATGAACTCCAGCTCTTTCATCCCTAAGTATTTTCATAGTTTATCTTCCTGCCTTAGAATTTACTTTCCACTCATCTGAATGAATCTCTTATCTAACTAATTAAACTTTCTACTATACATTATTCCTGAATCTTTTGATTACTTGTTTTATCATCAATCATGTCTGCCTCACTCAAACATTTGCTTCCTTTGTCCACTCACATGCCGGTCAATTGAATAAGAGAAAGTTACAAAACCATGCTCACTGCAAACACTATAAATTTTGTTATCTAATATCATCTGGACTTTCATTTCATCTCTATTTCCATAATTTTTTTCTATCCCTCTCACAAAAAGGTTGATTTAAACCTTCTCTTCTCTACTCAAGTCATCAACCTAAGTAAAGTGAGACCATCCAATAAGGACCCCTTCTTGTTCTCTTCCACTTACAATCCATTAACATACTCTTCCATTATTGTCTCTGATAACTATATATATATATATATAACACTACTCTATATTTGCCATTCCTTATGCCCATCAACAAAGTTGTTGCCCCTCTTAATTCCATTAGATTTAATTTAAAAAATGAAATGTCATTTTATCCTTGAAGAAAAGGTGAGAAAAAGCACTTCCTTGTTTTAATTGTATGGGTAGAGTATGATGAATATTGAACACTAAAATTTGGATGATGAGTGAGATAATTATTATGTATGATTTTAATTCTTTTTTATATGAATGGCTCTATGAGTTGGGAAAAGAACATATTTGGAAGGAAATGATATTAAAATGAAGGATATAAATAAAATTTAAAGGAAAAAAGAAAAAATAGTTTTGACCTATAATTCTGAACTTTTTTTCTGACTTAGCATTTTGTTCTTTCTCAAAGGCAAATTTTAATGATGGCCTTGGAAAGGAACACATTTTCTATTTGGGTCAGGGATCATGTTTTGAAAATGGTCACTTTAAAAAAAGTGTTGCTGCTTATAGAAATGGTAATGATGATAAATCTTCGTTGCCTTTTTGATGAAAGAGAACATGACCTATTTGCTATTTACAGTACTTATAGGTAAATCTAACTTTAGGACAAGCCATTGGCCCTGTTTTGATGATTTAATAACATCCTAATAAAGTACTGAAAGGTTTACTAACCTGGATATAGGAGGCTCCTTGTAATTCTAATAATGATCAAATTCCCAAGAAACCCCCAGAAACATTGGTATTTCTAGTCCTCTATTGTATAAATGAATATGTAAAATTGATTTAAAATCACTAGTGCCCTACTATCCCCACTATCTTACCAGCCTTAACTATATAATCTAATTTATCTACCTAGTTGAATCATTTTTACCCTCTCAGCACCAAGCTACAATAAATAAATAAATAAACAAACAAACAAATAAATAAGTGAGCAAATAAATAGATAGCTAGATAAATAAATAAATAAATAAATGAATAAATGAGTAAGTAAATAAATAAATAAATAAATGGATAGATAAATGAAATGTATACCAACTTGACCAAGGTACATAAAAAATCAAACATAAAGTAAAATCAAGCACTAGGGTTCATTTATTACATATCTTATTGTTCATATCTTCAAAAATCTATGTTTTTTTTTCAAACTTTATGTGAACTGTTATAGAGTACTGTTATCTACATATTACCATCATCTGAAGAAGTTTTTAGAACTCTTTGTTTTGGGAGTGAGCAGAAAGAAAGAAGTGACAAAGACACAAATCCCTGTAGTTTGGCAAAACCATTTACTCATGAAAAGTAATTGTGGTTAGACATATTTAGCTTAGATTACTGACATTCATGTTGAAATTCTGTAAATATTTATAATGAATTTAAATGCATGTAAATACTGTATACCATTTCAGCAATTTAATGGAATTCATTTATAGCACATGAAAAAAATGGACTGAGCTCCCACAGCTGTAAGAACTGAAGAGTTTTTCATTTATTTTCAAATATGTTTTTGAATAGTTTGATGTCCAAGAGGAAGGAGAATACTTGTTATTCCATGCATAGAATGTGTTTTTAAATGTATTAGATTGAAGGTAGGCATTTGTACAGGATACAGAATTGGGGACTTTAGAATTGGGGTGGGGACAACTTCTATGTCCTTGGAATTTTAATGAAACAGACCATATTGAGTGTGTCAATACTGACTCAATTCATTTGATAATTACTCAACAACCTTCCATTTTATTTTTTCTTATATAAACCTGTCTTCGGTATGTTTAAACATGAGTTAATAAGTGTGGTATATATTTTGAATTTCTTCTTGGACATATGGTATGTATCCTACAAAGAGATGTAAGAACTAATTTAGATTACTTAAAATAAACTATATTTATAAAATTCATAGTAAATTCTTTAATATGGCTTCCTATAGACACCTTTTCCTAAATGCTTGAGTGTGCAATAAGCATAAATAGAGATCAACATAAGGAAGGTGAAGAAACACAAAGATTTCTACAGCTAAGATCACTAGGTTAATTTAAAAAAGATAAGCAATTATTCAAAAACTTCATGCATCATAAAAACTCAATTCATAGCCATTGAATTCTAGACTTTTATCTCTCCTGATAGAGTCCAAATCTTGTCAGCATTACCTCTATTATTCAGCTCCATTATTCTCTCAAAAGTCCCTTTCTCACCATTCAAATAAACTCTATCCTAATATCTTAATCACCATCACATTTCAAAAATCTTCTTGGTCTCTGCTTCAAGCCTATATCTTCTCCAAACCATTCTTTACTCAGCTGACAGTGACATACTGAAAACAAAAATCTGACCATGGAGTTTTCGTGTTCAGTAAACCAGGGACTTCTTAGTATCTTTGGGATCAGGTACCAACTGCTCTATTTGACATCCAAAAGCCTTTAATAACCTGGTCTCAGCTTGCCTTTCCAGACTTACTATGTAGTACTCCCCTTCCCACTCTTTCATCCAGCCAAATTAGCTTTTTTACTGTTTGTCACAAAGGAAGCCCCCCCTCCTAGCTCTGTGCTTTTGCGGAGTGACCCCAAACTCTGGAATTTACTCTTTCCTATCTGTTACAGCCTGAGATTTCTTCAGAGTTTATTTCAATTGCCACCCTGTTCAGGAAGCTTTTCCTGCTTACTCTAGATATTTATGCTTCTTTGCTTCCTTACATTATATTTACAACAACCAGAACAACAATACGACGATGGCTAGCATTTATACAGTTTTGAGGCAAAACACTTTATCAATATGATTTCATTTTATACTCACAACAACCTTTAGAGGCAGTTGCCATTGTTCTCCCTATCTTATTGAAAAGGAAACTGAGGCAGGCAGAGGGTAAGTGACTTTTCCAAGATCATATAGTAACAAAAAAATTGGAGGCTGGATTTATACTCAGCTCTTCCTGACTCCAAGCCAGAAAGTCTATCCCTGACACTGCAAGTGCTGTCTTACTTATTTTGCATATATTATGTTTATTGTTATTTTGTATATTCTCATGTGTATAAATATTCATATAATGAAAGTTAGTTACTCAAGAGTTGTTGTTCAGCCATTTTATTCATGCCTTTGTTAACCCATTTTGGGGTTGTCTTGGCAAAGATACAATAATGGTTTGCCATTTCCCTCTCTAGGTTATTTTATGATGAACTAAAGTAAACAGGGTTGTTACTTGCCCAGGGTCATGCTGCTAACAGTGAGGCTGGGGCCAGATATTAATTTGGGAAGAGTTCTTTCTGACTCTAATCACAGCACAGTATCTATGCCACCAGGGTGCCCTACCCTGGACCATTATGCTGCCCAGTAGAATAGGGGCTTTTTATTTTTTGTCTTTTTTTCCCCTAATCCCCAGCACATAGGGGATAGAACTAGGCCTTAATCTGTAACTTTGTGGGCATAAGAAACCCCAGTTTGAGGAAATTCCTTCTCCCAAGGTAACAGTGTCTTAATGAATTGTCTTGAACACTGAGAGGTTAATTAAATTGCTCAGGTCACACAGGAAATATGTGTCAGCACAGACAGAGTCTTACACTAAGTCCAAAGTCTAATGATCATCCTGCCTGGAACTCAGTAGGCCTTTAATAAATGCATGTAGGTAGATGATTGAAATATCTAGACATAATTCACTATAATTAAAGAAGGAAAAATGTATATACAAGTGAATACTGAAACTAACTTCTTTTTAATTTAATATTTTATTTTTATAATTATAAGTAAAAAGAATTTTATCATTATTTTTTTAAATTTTGAATTCTAAATTTTCTCCTTCCCCCCTTCCCTTCTCCTCCCTGAGAAGAAAAGCAATTTGATATGTGTTAGCCATCTGTAGTCACACAAAAGGTATTTCCATATTTGTCATATTGTGAAAGAAAACACAGACCAAAAAAAAAGGAAAACTCTAGAAAAAAAAAGAAAATTAAAGAAAAATTTAAATATGCTTTGATCTACATTCAGATATCATCAGTTCTTTTTGGGGAGTTAGACAGCACTTTTCATCATAAGTCGTTTGGAATTATTGTGGATCATTGTATTCTGAGAATAAGTTGGTTCAGTTGATTGCTTTAAAATACTGTTGTCACTTTTACAATGTTTGTAGTGGTCCTGTTCATTTCACTTTGCATCACTTCATGTAAGCCTCTCCATTTTTTTCTGAGAGTATCCTGTTCTTTACTCTTATAGCTGAATAGTATCCCATCACAATCACATACAACAACTCCCAGTTGAGCATCCACTCCCTTTCCAATTTTTGACACCACAAAAAAGAGCTAATTTAATTTTGTATATACAGATCCTTTTTAAACGTCTCTTTAAAGGGGATACAAACATAATAGTGATATTCCTGAGTGTAAGACTACATGATTTTGTAGCAATTTGGTTCAAAATTGCTCTTCAGAATGGTTGAAGTTTTAAATGTATTGGATATGAGACATTTGTATAGGATACAAAATTGGGAACTTAAGAATTGAGGTGGGAACAACTTTTATGTCTTTTGCATTTTAATGAAATATACCCTATCTAGTGTATCACCACTAACACAAGTCATTTGATAATTACTCAAGAACCTTCCATTTTATTTTTTCTTACATAAACTTGTATTTGGTATGCTTAAATATCTAAACTCTACTAGCAGTCCATTAATATCTCAATTATACCACATCTCTTTCACCATGTCATTTTCCTTTTCTGTCATATTAACAAATTTAATAGATATGAGTTGTTTTCAATATGAGTTTTTCAGAGTTTTTAAATTTGCATTTCTCTAACAAATAATGAATTAGAGCATTTTTCATATGACCAAAATTAGTTTTGATTATTTATTCTGTTTATATCCTTTGACCATTTATCAATTGTGGAATGGCTTGTATGAAGGACATTCAGTAAAAGGTGATCTTTGAGCTGAATGAAATGAGGGATTCCTCATAGTTGAGATGAGGGAGGGATAGCCAGTGCAAAGGCAAAGGAATGGCATTTGAAGAGCCATAGATAGAGAATAATGAGAAAGCCAATATTTCTGACCTTCAGTTTAATTGAAAAGTTATTTTTATAATTTTTAAAATTATCTTCTTTAATATTTGTTGAGATTTTCTAACATTCTCATTTTTTTTTACTTTGGTAATTTGATTTGATTTGATCTTCCTTAACACATTGAGTGGCTTGTTAAGCACAAAATGTCAAGAGGTGGTCATTTTATATGGAAACATTTGGTTTAAAGAGGAGAAGATAGACTCAAAATGATGTCTAAATTTAATGTTTGAAAAACAGGTGGAAGAAAGTCTAATTTCTCTTTTGGTTGATTGGTTTGCTTTGGCTCCAGGAAAGAATGAGGAGATTGAATGGAGGCTGCAATGGAATAAATTTTACTTTCTTCTGACAACAACAATGCTTCCTAATATTTATAACTGTCAAAAGGATAATTGAGTTAATTTGTAAGATTATCAATCAATTAACATTTATTAAGCACCTACTATGTTCTAAGCATTGTACTAAGTGCTGGGGATAAAATAATAGGTAAATGACAGTTTCCTTTCCTCAAAGAGCTTACAGTTCAGTGGGGGAGGCAAACTGCAAACATATATATATATGTATATATATATATATATATATATATATTTAAAGTTATATGCAAAATAAAATGGAAGTAATTAACAGGGGTCACATATTTCTCTTACTTGAGATCTTTGACAAAATGTTAGGTAATCAATTGTTTATGATGTAAGCAATTTACAAATTCTTTGTTGAAAATAGTTGAAATATTGTCTTTGAAATCATTCAAATACTCCTGTTTGTGAATATTCTACTGATTACCAAGCCCTAGAATTCTGAAGAACCTTTTGGATAATATTCCTAATCAAAAAAAGAGTTTAACATAGATTTCCACGTAGGAAAAACCAAGGGAGATCTTTTTGTCTAGACTCTGATATAAAAGTAGATTGAGACAAAATCAAGAGGGTGGAGTAGCAACACAGAAAGCTTGAACCACTCTGATAATCCTCTAAAAGCAACCTTAAAATAGTGCCTCAAAATGAATACTTGAGTGACAAAACTAAGGAGACAGAGTGAAGTAACTCTCCTGCAGAAAACAACTTGAAAGGTAGACAGAGACAGCCTATTTCAGTGAGGTCATTGAGGAAAGTAGCCAGAAGCAGCCAGAAGCAAAGCTGAACACTGATGTACGTAAGCCACTCATCTCCCACATACTGCTTCAGGTTCTGAACCTGGGCTCAAGCCAAGTTCTAGAATCCAAGACCTAAGTCAACAGCAAAATATCTCACACATACGCTTTAATGTACTAAGCCCTGACAAGGGCATTCTGTTACCTGGCTTTTCAAGTCTAAGGGGAGACCCAGACTCCATTCCCAGGCCTACAGTGAGGCCCCAACTCCATCACAGAGCAGATCACAGTGCATCAGGTTGGTATAGTCCCAGAGTAAGACGCTGAGACTCAGCCCAAGTCTTTAGTGAGGTCCCAAGCCCCAGCACAAGGTATCATATGGACATCTGAGCCTTGAAAGGCATCAACAGTTCCTAGAGGAAATTGAATCAGCAGTGGGTGGTGGCTTTCAGTGCTCCCCACTGAAAGGCCATTATAATACCTTGGAAGAACTGAAACTTGCAGAAAATCAGAACTAGAATTGAGGAAAGCAGCAAGGAAAAACTGAAGTTAAAGAGTGAACTCTTTATCCTGAGAATACAAACTACCTTAAATACAAAAATAAAAGTTAATAAAAAAAGACTGGGAAAATGAGTAAAGAGTAAAAACAATAGCAGAGCTCTTAATCATAGAAAATTTTTATGGAGACAAAGAAAAACAAAGCAGAGACTCAGTAGAGTTAGAAGTCTTCCAGAAGTCTTCAGGGGTGAAGAAAGGATGCCCATTATCATCACTATTATTTAATATTGCCTAGAAATGCTAGTTTTAGTAATTAAAGAAGAAAACAAAATTGAAAGAATTAAATTAGGCAATGAGGAATCTAAACTATCACTCTTTGCAGATAATATGATGATATACATAGAGAATCCTTGAATACCAACTAAAAAACTTGTTGAAATAATTAATAACTTTAGCAAAATTGCACAATAAAAAATAAACTTACATAAAGCATTGGCATTTCTATATGTAATCAATAAAGTCCAGCAGCAAAGGATAGGAAGAGAAATTACTTTTAAAATCACTCTAGACAATATAAAATATTTGGGAATCTATTTGCCAAGACAAATGCAGGAATTATATCAACACAATTACAAAATACTTTTCAAACAAATAAAGTTAGATATAAATAATTAGACAAAACATTAATTGCTTATGGGTAGACTAAGCTAATATAATAAAGATGACAATTCTAACTAAATTAATTTACTTTCAGTGCCATACCAAACTATTACAGAATAGTTTTATAAAGCTAGAAAAAATAATAACAAAATTCTCCTAGAAGAACAAAAGATCCAGAATATCAAAATAATAAATGAAAAAAAAATGTTAGGGATGGTGGCCTAGCCATACAAGATCTCAAATTGTTCTATAAAACTGTATCAATAAGACAATCATTAGTGCTGGCTAAGAAATATAATTGTGGATCAATGCAATAGTTTAGGAGTGATTGACCTGTGTTTGATAAATCCAAAGATCCTAACTTTGGGGATAAAATTTATTTAACAAAAATTGCAGGGAAAACTGGAAAATAACATGGCAGAAATTAGGTATAGACCAATATCTAAAAACTTATACCAAGATAAGGTCAAAATGAGTATATGATTTAGATATAAAGGGTGAAACTATAAGAAAATTAGGGGAACATAAAATAATTTACCTATCAGATCTGTGGAGAAGAGAAGAATTTATGACCAAACAAGATTACAAAGATAGAAACAAGGTTTGTAGAAACAAAACCAATGTAACCAAGATTAGAAGGGAAACAACAAACTGAGAAGCATTTCTTATAACAAGTTTCTCTAGTGAAGGTCTCATTTCTCAAATATATGAGAACTAAGTCAAATTAATAAGAATATAAGCCATTCTCCAATGAACAGATGGTCAAAGGATATAAAAAAGCTGTATTCAGATAAACAAATCAAAGCTATTAATCATAATATGAAAAATATTCTAAATCATTCTTGATAAGAGAAATGCAAATTAAAAACATCTCTAAGGTAACACTTCACACCTATCAGATTGTCTAATATGCCAGTAAAGGAAAATGAAAAATGCTTGAGAAGATGTAGCATTGGTGGAGTTATGGACTGATCCAAACACCATGAAGGACAATTTAGAACTATGCCCAAAGGAATATAAAACAATGCACACCCTATAATCCCCAAATACCACTAATAGATCTAAATCCCAAAGAGATCAAAAGGTAGGGGAGATCAACTTGTACAAAAATATTTAGAGCAGCTCTTTTTTTATGGTGGCAAAGAATTGGAAAATGAAGGGATGACCATCAATTGGGAAATGACTGAACAAATTTTGGTTTTTAATGTTTTTAATGAAATAATATTGTGTTGTAAGAAATGATAAACATGATGATTTAAGAAAAGGCTGGAAAAGCCTGTGTGACCTGAAGCGAAGTGAACTAAGCAGAACCAGAAGAAAACTACAGAGTAACAGCAATATTGTGGAATGATCAATGATAAAATAAACTTATCTACCTAGCAACATAATTATTCAGAACAATTCTGAGGACCTTATGACAAAAAATACTATCCATCACCAGAGAAAGAACTCCTGGAATTGGAATGCAGATCAAATCATACAATTTTTCACTTTACTTTATTTGGGTTTTTATTTGGGGGTTTTGGTTTTCTATTAAAGATTAATACCTTTAAAAATGGACAATATGGAAATATGTTTTATTTTCCAGCTCTGAGAAGGGAGAGGGAAGGAAGGGAGGGAGACAATTTGGATCATATAACTTTGGAAAAAATATGTGGAAATTTGTTATTACATGTAACTGGTAAAATAAAATATTACAAAAAAAAAAGAAAATGAATGGGCAATGTTCAGAATATACTTTATAGTATATTCAAATGCCAGTTGTATATAATGTCTGTTTGCTATTTTTATATTATATAACTACATTTATCTCTTAAAAGTTCTTCCTTTTTTCTTTTATGAATTTGTACTTCAGTTGCTTATTTTAATTTTATTTGCTAGGGATTCAAATTCCTCGTGCTTCCAAAAATTACACGTTTTTCCATCAATAGTTAAATTCAAATTTCTACATTTTTAGGAATTTCAAATCAAATTACTTAACTTTTAAGAATAAGGTATTTGAGTTTTTTCTTTGATTCCTCAGTTGATGAATAATCTTGTAAAATTCAAAATTTTGTGGTTGTGAAAGACCTCTTAATAGCTGTGTAAAAATTATTTTCTTTAATATAAATAATGGAAACTTGGCAATTATGTGATAGGATATTCAGACTGAGTCAGATTTATGTTTCATTAAATCCATGAAAACTCATGGTATTCCGTGTAATCTAAGAATCTTAATATTATTCTTTCAAAAGTTTCTTGCTATTTTTTTACACAATTTCCTTAAGTAGTTTTTAGAATTATTGTTTATTATATTTGTTTTTTCTGCAAGCATAACAACTCAAATTTTCTTAAAATTTTCTCTTCTTGATGTTTATTTATTTGGCTTGTAGGAATCTCAGATATCTTTCTAATTTGTCATTTAGAACAAATTGTGTCTGTATTCTTTGTTGAATAGAAGCATTTTTAAAGCTAAATTTGCCAGTCTTTTTTTTCAGAATGTTTATTCCTTTTTTCCTTTTTTTTAAATTTAGAATATTTTCCCATGGTTACATGATTCATGATTTCCCTCCACCCTCACCCCTTTTTCCTTCCCCCTTTTGAGTCCTGCAAGCAGTTCCACTGGGTTACACATGTATCATTGTTAGAAATCTATTTCTATGTTATTCATATCTGCACTAGATTGATCCTTTAATATCAAAACCCCAATCATATCGTTATCACACTATGTGATTGACCACATATTTTTCTAATGTGTTTCGCATTTCCACAGTTCTTTCTCTGAATGTGGATAGTTCTTTCTCATAAATTCCTCTGGATTGTCCTGGGTCATTGCATTGCTGCTAGCAAAGAAGTCCATTACATTCTATTGTGCCACAGTGTATCAGTCTCTATGTACAATGTTCTCCTGGTTCTGCTCCTTTTGCTCTCCATCAATTCCTGGAGATTTTTCTAGTTAACATGGAATTACTCCAATTCTTTATTCCTTTCAGCACAAAAATAATAATATTCATTTCTTAATCATCCTTTATTTTTTCTAATAACTAGAGTATTTTTTGTCTTTTTGAAAAAATTAATATCAATTTGCACTATAATATTATGTGACAAAAGAGAAAAAACACTCACTGGTTCTCCATTCCTGTTAAATAGTGCACATTTCAATTAATTTGAAACTCTGTGTATGTGCACTAATGGCCAAATGCCCAGAGGCACTATAATTCCTGAGATATAAACTGAGCAAAAATATCTCTGTTGATTAGAAATTTTGAGATTTTGCAACGGCTTTATAAAGTAACAGAAAAAATAGAACTGTCTTTTCTTTCCTTTCAACACTACCTTCTTTCTTTGCCTTTTTTTCATCTTCTCTTTGTCAGAAGATACTAAAGAATCTATCTCCTTTAAGCTTAGGGATGTGTCCATCAATTGTAGTCTCCTCCAAAGATCCTAATACTTAACAAAACATATCTGATTGTATGATTCACTCCACATCTAGAATTCTCACATTTGAAGTGTTCCGTCTCTGAGACCTTTCTCTCTTTCTCTTTCTCTCTCTCTGATTATCTGGTTCCTCACAAATGAAGTGTCTTCTTTCCTCTCCAGACTATACTTTTTACCCTCTAGACTCTATACCAGTGGTTCCCAAACTTTTTTGGCGTACCATCCCTTTTCTGGAAAAAAAATTATTACTTAGCCCCCTGGAAATTAATTTTTTTTAATTTTAATAGCAATTAATAGGAAAGATAAATGTACCTGTTGCCATCACTGCTCCCTAGATCACTGCAGCACCCACCAGGGGGTGGTAGTGCCCACTTTGGGAATCACTGCCCTATATTATGCCTCTCCACTGGGTGTTTTCTTCTCTCCCCATCTCTTCCTCAAATTCAATAAAATAAGTGTGATTATCTCTACAAAATTCTTCCATCTCTCTTGTGAAACACACTAGAGATACTTAAATAGAAGTTTTTGTATCCCATAACTCATTTAGGAGCAATCCCTTTCCCTGTATCCCATAATGTGAGGGGAACCTGATAGAGACATCACTAGCATAACTATTCATTTCCGGAGGCACCTTTCAAAACTAAGTTGGATTATTTGTCAGTGTCACCATGTGTGAACCCATAAATTTTTTAAGCCTTCGAGGGACCAATTAAATAGGAATTTGCCAAATGTAACTTTAGAAGGAAATTGGCCAAGAAGCTACACAGTGCTCGATTTCATTTCCTATTTTTCTCTTATGCTGCCTATGAATACAGAATTATTCCATATAATAGAGAAAATATATCAAAGACTAGACCAAAATCAAGACTGGAGATAATTTGCATAGCTAATACATATGCTAAGTAGATTTTTTTTTATAGCAGCAATGTTAACCAAAGCCCTTGTTATTCTATTTCATATTTCACATATTGGAAAATATTGCATTTTCATCTTTATTCCTTATCAGTCATTGTTTAGGCTAAATATTACAATTACAAGGCTGACAAAAATGAGGAACTGAAGCAGCAAGATCTGATGTGTCTCTCAGCTTTTTGTTAAATGTAAAGGTCAATATTAATTCATATCAGTTTTGAGACTGATATCTAAAACTTCAATATAGTTTCACATTAATATCAGAGACTTAAGGAGGATAAGAGAATTAGTTCATCTATGTCTGTGGGTGAAGAGGGGAAATTTGGGTGCAGTAGTAGTTATCTGTATTAAATGGGATGCTCTCTTGATATATCAGATCAAAACAACACCTTCTTGATGAGTATCTATGATGGGCAAGATGTTGTCCTTAACAACTGACCCTTTCACTCAAGGAAATTGTGATCTAGTGACAGATTTTAAGTGTTCCATGCACATGAAATATTGAATAATGATTCAAAAAGCTGACATCAAATATAAGAATCCAAAAGATATCACATGGTAATTTGTGATATTTTTTTCTAAAAGTACTCCTTACTCCCTAACTACCTTTAATCAGGGTTCTCCTTAATGAGCCAGATATTGCTTTTGTATTACGAGTTCACTTTACACATGCTACAGATTAGTTGGGTGTATAATTGTTTCACTTCAAGAGAAAGGAAATTACTGTGTTCAGATATAATGTATAATTCAGTATGTGAACAACTTCATAGTCTCCTTTATGATCTTGTATAAATGGTCTTGAGAATCAATTGGTTATGCGTACTTTTACAACCCTGCTTATTGTTTTCATTATGCATCCAAAGTTTGTGTCTTCAGAAAAAAAAAACACATGAGAAGATAGAGGAAATCTTGTGAATTGATTTTAATTCTAATGACTTTAATGACTAACCTAGATTCCCAGGAAATAATAAATTAAAAGAATGAACTATCTGGATGAGGGTTTGCACTTATTGGGGGAATTCAGTTATAACTATAGCTACTGCAAAACATGAAAAAAAAACCACAGACAAGATATGTTAACATACTTTGAATCAGTAAATCAGCCTCAACCTACTCACTCATGCTGATTCCTCATTGGACAGGTGATGTTAGGTGACCTAAGCCTTTATCTGATGCCAGTTTGATCAAGCTTCATGATTGCCTGCTTTGGCAATATGGATTCTACATCTGGTTACCCAAACCATAACTATTTGAATTCTTAAGGTGGTGCCTTTTCCAATTTGATAATTCTTCACCTGGAATAATAAGCACAATTGAATATTCCCTCTACCCCTCTTTTTTTTCAGTTAGTGATGTGACCTAAAAAAAGCCTTATCAAGATTAATATGAATATACGTGCCTAGAAATAATATAATTGTTCATTTGATTATTAGTTAGGAATTATTTTAAAAGACTGACAAATAATTATGGAGCAAAAAGTCAGGTTTAATCTAAACATTTAGTGCTCATGCAAAATTCATCAATGAATACTGTGCAGAGAGGATTAGCATCTCTAGTGTGAAGGCTTGCTGAGCACTTTTCAGGGTCACTCATGTACCTGGCTATCAACCAGCTCTCACTATTGTCTCCAAGATGCTGTAGCATGTACAATGGGCACACTCCAATAAAACTATCTCAACAGATGGACTAAACTAGGTTGAAGGTAACAGAGAGACATCAAACCTTTCAGTGACTTAAGGGGATGTCTACCCCATGCATGTGAAGATGAAAATAATTTATTTCATTACATAAATGTGGTTGACGAAGGAACTGTGGAGCACTTAGACCTTGGTCAGACATTGAAAATGTCAAGGACCTCCACTTCATCTTAGGCTATCACCAATCATCCTGACTTGTCTTGCCACTGGACTTCATTTACTTTGGAAGAAAGACTGAGGCCTTTGTTTAATCCTCCCTCTTAAATCTAACTCATACTCGAGTTAAGATGTTACCCCTTGATGTCCTCTTGGTCCTCTTTGAAAACAAAAGACAAACAACAATGGCAACATAGGTTGTTCTCTACCTTAAGCAGTTTATAATCCATTCGTGCCATTTTATCCTATGCAAAATTGAGCTAGAACTATGGAAGCACCTAGAAACTATTAAACCCAACTCTCTTATTTTATAGAGAAGGATATTAAGCTAAGAGAGACTTGGTGAAGGTCAGAAGTGGCAGAGTGGGTTTGAATCCCATTCTTCTAATTCCAATTCCATTGTTCTTTAAATACCATAATGCCTATAGCATATTATCCATGACCTGCCATAAATCATTTATAGAAAATTTACTGGGCTTCCTTCTATAATTAATATTTTATAGACACTAGTGCAACATTCAGGCTCTGTTGGTCATTAACTACTTCCTATGTGATTGGCCCTTTCCCTGTTTTGATCTTCTGTTTCCTTCATGATACTTCCTGAGTGTTAGTCACAAGTCATTTTAAACATTGGTTCTTCATAGATTATGGCAATTCATAATTTGTGGCACCACCAATAGAATGCAGATGTATGATTTGTAATTTCTCAACACCTTCTAATTCTACCTCAGACACACTTGTTTTGTGACCCAGGACCAGAAACAATGTGCATTTTATGTGTCTCAGTATTATAGCCTGTATAATTGAGATGATAATAATAACAGCAAATAAAAATTTCTTTTCAGGATTGTTTCAGGGTTCAAAAGAGATACTATTTTCAAGCACTTAGCACTATGTGTCTGGTACATAGTAGGTGCTTAATAAATGCTTTTTCCAAGACTTGCATTCCTTCCTTTCATCTAAAATGTAATGGGGTAAGGCTTAATAGATTCTAAAATCTCTTCTCATTTTTAACCTATAATTCTATGATCCTATTAAATTCTAGAAGCAAGCATATAGTGAATCCAGTGAACAACTCTGAATGTAACTAACTGACCATTAAACAACGTGAGACAAATCATTGGACCAATACAAGAAGGGTTTCAGTTTGGTAGACTCTACCAGATCTTGCATTCCTCCAACACAATCTTTTGCAATACAGCATCACTTCCATACCATAATGGAGGACTAGAGTTGAATTTTGTGAAAAAAAAAAGAAAAGAAAATACTGGGATTACAAAGATGGTGTTTTATTACAGGAAGTAGCATCAAGTCATCAAAGTGTTGTAACAACTTCTCTTCTGCATTTCAGTTCATCTTCTTCCACCTATTTAATTCTACCACCAATTCATTGACCATCTATCATATCAATTCAAACTATATGTGCTGATTCAATGAGCCACTCATCTAAATGTATGAGATAATCTAGGCAATAGGCATCCTATATACATTTGTGGTTTATTTTTTTTGTTAGTTTGTTCTTAGATAAGTTATGTTGATCTTTTTTTGATAATGTTGCAGATCTCATTAAGTAAACCCTATAACATTCATAGGCTTGATGAAATCAGATCAATCATCTCCAGTCATAAGTACTCAGAGGAACTAGCTATCTATTTGCAATCTTTTTTCAGTTTGCATTCTTTATAAGACATTCTCCATAACAATACATAGCACTGGCTTTGGTAAATATATGCTTCTCTGCTTTCTGCCTCACTTGATATTCACAAGCAGAGAATTGCTGATCAATATTTTCTCTGCAGTTGCATCTGGCAAAAAATCTTGTATGTATGTGAGACACTGTTGGAGTTATTAGAGATTCCCTTTAATGAAATTCTTCTTCTCATGTAATGTTTATAAATGACATAGAGTAAAAAAGGCAGTTCTTACATTCTCTATATTTTTATCAATTTTCTTACTGTGAAGACGTGTTCTCTTGTAGAAAGTCATCTGTTAAAAGTATTCTTGTTTCCTTCTCATATAATTTATTAATACACTTAATATGTACAGATGAAAATGAACATGGTATAGGAAGGGATGTGGTTCTAAAAACTTTTTATTTTAAACATGAATATGTGTTCATGATTTTTTTTCTGATTCTTGTGTGAAATAAGAAAGACTTTTGCAGTATTAGTTAAACAAACACAACAACCAAGGTTAGCTTATAACTTTCATGAGGGATCTATGCCCAGCTCAGAAATGGGGGGGGGAGTTGTTTGACAGCCAGCACAGCTATGGGAAGTGTTAGAGTGGAGGAATATTAGGTGTTAATGAGTGAAGAGTGGTATGGAGATGAGGAGATGTCTAATAATTGGATATCGTGAGTAGCGTGGCAGACAACCTATCTTCCCATTCTCCACTTGGTTGATCACATATAATGTGGACACCCTGGAATCATGCTTCAGGTGCTGCCTTGGAGTCCACTGGTAAAGGATACAGATGATCTAGGTTTTGGTTCAGCTTCTGATGTTTTCTAACTATGTGATTATGAACAAGTTACTTAACCTCTCTTAGCCTAAGCTTCCTTGTCTACAAAACGGGAATATACATAATTATAATATTTGAATGTTCTACCAACAGAGTTGTAAGGAATATATTTTGCTAACTTTGAAGTACTGTGGAAAATAAAAATCAATTTATTATATTAGATCATCCTCATCAAAACTATTTCATCGTGTGGAGCCACATTGGTTAGTGTTTACTGTTTGCATAAAACTCTCTCTCTCTTTCCTTCTCTCTTTCTCTGTTTCTCTCTCTCCCTCCATCTGTCCTCACTTATTTGCTTCCTTTAAGATAATCAATTGAAAATCAATTTTTTTCAGTCATGAATTTTTCTCTAGTGAAGCAATATATAAACATGGAAATATACATTGTATGATAATGCATGTATGACCTATATCATACTACCAGCCATATTTGGGGGAGATGGAGAAGAGAATGAGAGAACATGGATCATATGATGTAAGAAAACATTATGAAAAATTGTATCAACATGTACTTTACAATAAATTCGAGAAAGAAAACCAATCCCTCATCATTTTATCATTCTATTTCCTTTAGCACAATAGATTTCTCCCTGAATATTGTTCTAATCCATCCATGCTTCATGACTCAATCTTCTGCCTTCCATTTCCATTGTCTCATGGATAGCATACTGAGTATTGAGATGGATGACAGCAAACATAGAGGTACTATTGTCATCAATAATGGGCCATTCAAAACAAATAAAAGATAATAGACATAAACAAAAAGAACTTAAAAAGTCAGGTGCTATATGAATCTGATTCCTTTTCAGGACATCTTATTGATTCCATTTTCTTTTTAGGATACAATAAAAATATTTCGCCTTAATAATTCAATCCTTTTAAAATCTGTGTTTTGCCTCCCTTACCAGGTTTTTTTCATATTATTAAATTCTAAGCATATTACATTAGAGTCAAACAGTCCTACTTACTGTTCCCCAAATTTTGCAATCAACTCTCTTTGTCTGTTACTTTGAATAGGTTTTCTACCATATCTGGAATGCTCTCTCTACCTCTTGGAATTTTTAGCTTCCAACAAGACTCAGCTCATGTACTCTCTTATGGAAAGCCTTTTCTGCTCCCTTGAGTTGCTAGTGTTTATTCTCTATTCTTCCCCCTCAAATTTTTGTGCATATAAATATCCACATATACTGTAAGTTTTATACCCGCAATAGAATGTAAGCTCCTTAAAGGCAGGGTCTGTTTTCCACTTTATCTGTGTATCTTCATTACCTAACACAGAGACTTATACAAAGTAGATGCTTACAAATATTTCTTGGATTTGGACTGAATTGCATCACTATAGAAATGCTAACAACTCTGTTCCATTTTCCATCTATTTATTGTACTCCTTCCAGATTTACCTGTAAATGTACTTGGGGATGATCTGTCTTTTGGAGGGCTTCATGCCAAGGTTTCTGCAATACTCATCTATTGCTTTTTCACTGTTTTATGAGGCAACACTGCTCACAATCTTCTGCCAACAGGTACTTTAGTCATAGGAATACACCCAGAAAATCTGCGAAAAAATCACTTTCTGACATACTTCATTCAGTATGATGACATCAACTTTCCTTTTTCTTAAGTATCATTTTCTGAAATTAATGTTTTATTGAAGCAACAGAGAAGATAAAATGGAAACCTAAACAGGATACTTGGAAAATAAAGATAAATGATCCACTAGTGATCTGCTCCCTTGCAGAAATTCTAATTATCCATTACCAAGAGTCCTAAATAGACATCCTCCTCTCCTTCCATCATTGCCAAGGGCTATCAGAAGACATCGTTAGTCATAGTTCTATTGTAGCTCTATTTACTCCCAAAGGAGTCCCCAGGAGCTGACTCCACAGTGAACCTGGCTGGTGTTGCTGGAACAACTCTTTCTATCTAAAGTTCCTATGAACAAGCTCCCAAATCAACAAACCAATTGATAAATTAGTTGGTAAAGATTACGTATCTACTGTGTGTGAACCACTGTACTGGATGTTGGGAAATAAAAAGAGAGTAAAATTTTGTTCCCCCCCCCCAAAGATAGTATAATCTAGTTATGTGAGTTCTTAGGCTTGATTTCTCCCTCTACTCCTTTGTGTTTCAGTCAGGTAGACCCAAAACCCTCTGCTAAGGAAAAACATTTTCTTTCAGCAGATATAATAATTTATACCGGATAAGGCAGTTCTCTTTATTTATCAAGAAACAGATATCTCTATTAATCCTTGCTCTAGTGATAAGATCCCAAGCTAAAAACATCCCTGACTCCAGTTACTTTATTTTGTCCCCACTCATACCGACCTTGGCCATATAACTTGCCACAGGCCAGTTAACTTTCATTTTACAACTTATGAAAAATCTACCCAAAACCCTGTTATGTTATATATTTCTCTTATTTGGAAAAGAACAACTTCTATCACATGCAGAAATATTCCATACTTATTTTAGGAACTTATAAGTTATCACTCAGTGTTATCAGTAGTTGTTACCGTTTATCAATCCTTCATAAGATGAGTCTGTTCAGGGAAAGAGGGGAATAGGAGGGATAAATATTTGCATCTCCTAAGAGACACTCTTTATCCAAGGAAGGAAAGGAGAAAGATTCCAGACCTATCTACAAGTGTTATCAAAGAAAAAGTAATCCGTTTTGACCTGAGAAGATGTTAATGGAAGACAGAGGATTTAAGCTGCACCTTAAGTGTAGGATTTGGTAACAGGACTTTTGAAGGTGATGTAACATCCCAAGAAAATGAAAAGAGGATGGAAGATTCACAAAATATATTGGCACATAGAGATTAGCCTCATTACCACAAAGTGTCTCTGTTGGAGAATAGTGATGAAATATACAGTTTCCAAGACCATTGCCATTATTGAGTCTACATAAGTTGGGACTGTTGTTAAATAGCAAAGAGAGAAAAAGACCAACCCTGATATCCTTTTTGATAGCTACTCCATCCTTCACCATCATTTGATAGTGCCTCAGTGCCAGCTCCTCTCAAGGAAAGAATTTAAAGGATACTTCAAAATATTTTCACCTGGACTGGCATTATCAGAGGTTATATATGCTTACCTCTCTGCCAATGACAGTGATATAGCTGCTACTGTCAATATGTCAGTCAGTGAACCAGCATTTATTAAGCTCCTATTATGTACCAAGCATATAGATGAGTCCTGAGGATGTAAATAAAGGCAAAAGTCCCTGCTTTCAAGGAGTTCTCAGTCTAATGTGAGAGAGGTATATGCAAATAGTAGGACAAGACAGATATACAACTAATTGGAGGTCATCTCAAAGAGAAGGTATTTTAAGATTAAGGAGAACTGGGAAAGGCTCCTTGTAGAAGATGGGTCTTTAGCTGAGATTAGAAAGAATCCAGAAACTTAGGGGGGCTTAAATTAGGATATTCCAAGCAGGAAGAATAGTCACTGAAAGCACATGGAGCCCAGATTATCACTTTAAAAAAAGTTGAGGTGGGGAGGAAAGAAAGGGAAATGAAAAATCATTCATTAAACACCTACTATTTGCCCATTATTTTGCTAAATTCTAGGTTCTAGGCTCACATATAACGATATATTTGCTTGACTATACAAACACACAAGTATATATCTATATATAAATACACATACATATATAATATATAGATATAGATAGATAGATAGAGACATAGACATATGTATATTATATATATATATATGTATATATAGATATACTTCATGGGAATTGGTGTTTGTATACATATAAATATTGTTGTTCAGTCATTTATTATTTAGTCATGTCTGACTCTTCATGATCCTGTATGGGGTTTTTTCGGCAAAAATACTAAAATGGTTTCCTCTTTCCTTCTCCTATTGGATCAAGCCAAACAGAGATCAAGTGACTTGCCTGGGGCCACACAGCTAGTGTCTGATTTCAACCCAGGTCTTTCTGCCTCCACATCCAACACTCTATCCTCTGAGCCACCTAGCTTTCCCTAAGTACAGGGAAAGGGAAAGGTATAGGTGTAAGTATGTATATGTGTCTGTGTGTGCATATATATATATATATATATATATATATATGTATAATTGTATCTGTATAGATCTATGTGTATATATGTATGTATAAGAATCTCTGCCATTTAAGAGTTTACTTTCTTACAGAGAAATGAACTGTTCTTCTACTGCCAGTAATGAGAAAGGAATCACCACTACCTTATCTCTGGAATTGTTAGACTGAAATTACCAAATGAAGTAGACCTGTACAGCTAAAAAGAAAAAAAATATATATCTTTTCCAACAAAACTCTGTGGAATATCATTATCATCAATTATTCTCTACTTGTCTCATGTTCTTTTAGGTATTGTAGAAGAGAGAAAAATATATTCCCCAGTTTTGAACACATTCCACTGGGATTTGTGCTCTCCTTCATGTATTTATTTGCCTTGTCATAAGCCTTCATATCTATTGTAATATTTTACTGCTCTAAATACTGCTTCTGTCCTGGCCAGAAAATTTCCATCTGCATCTCCCCTGTGATTCAAAATGACCATTTATGAAACACACTCGCAGTAACAATAACAACAGATGCCTTTTCTATTCTAAAGATCTCCCTGTCTGTCCTATTTAGTTTAGCTTTATAGTTCAAAAATTCTAAGTGTCTACCATCCATTTTCACCTTGTCCTTTGGTGTGACCAGGCTACCTTTAATAAATTCTCCTACTTCATAGATCTCATCATTGCACTCTATCCATCTTGACCTCATTGAATATCTTAGCTTCTTCTGATTGACAGCACCTCTCTAGCATCCTCTCCAGTTCAGCTTCACCCTTTTCTTATCTACCTTGACCCCTCTCCTTCCATTATCATATTCTCTAGATCTTTTTTCCCTTTCATTTATGAGCTCTCGGTTCACTTTCCTTATCTCAAATATAATACTAGAATCATCATCTTCATTTTCACTCCAAACTCTCTGATAATAGTTAAGTACTTAACTGCGAATGATAATGATCCTTAAAGATCTGGATTTCCTAAAGCATCAAGCTTTCTTAACTCAGTTATATCTATATTCTACAATTACACTATTCCTAGAGTTGGTAAAACCTTCAACTTACCATCATCCCAGACTTTTGTACCTCCTGGACCAGCACTCAAAACATAGAACATTTATCAATTAAATCTCATTTGAGTATTATTCATGATGCCCAAAGCAATTATAATAGTAAGATCAAAGATCAATGATTATAAATCACCAAAACAGATATAATCAAATTTTAAAGTTTGAAATATTGTGAGAAGTACTTAAGTATGACACAAAGAAACAATGTGAGTACATGTTGTTGGAAAAATGGCACCATTGGACTTGCTCAATGCAGGGGTTTCACATTTTCAATATATAAAAAAATAGCAGTATCTGTAAAATGAGGAATGCCTACATATTTACATCATTGGAGAAGGCAACAGGTATAAACAGAATAAATAAATACACGGCAATTGGAAGGGATAGCATCAGCAATTTGGGAAATAAGGAAAGGCTGTATACAGGTGATTCACAAGATACATATGGAAGTAAAGGAGGGATTCTATTGAATCAGGCTAGAGGAAGAAGTGCATTCCATAGAGGAAGGATAATTGGTAATGATAAAGTTAAGGAGAAAGGAGATGACATGCCCAGAAGGAGAAGAAGAGAAAAGGTAAATTTGTCTGGATTTCAGGGAGCAAAAGGAGAAGTCAGGTGTAACTGTGATTGGAACCAGGCTGTGAAGGAATTTAAAATGTAAATGTAGTAGTTTATATTTTATTCCAGAGTCATTTGAAAACCAATGCAGTTTATTTATTAATAATATGATATGAACAGATTCATGTTATTCGCCATCCTGCTCCATAGCAAATAACTTTCAGTAAGAAGTGACACAACCATACTACCTGTACCCAAAACAAATCTGTGGTACAGAATCACAAATGTATTCTCACTACTGCACTGGATTCCTTTTATTCTTCCCTGATTTGCCTACCATGCCAAAGTGCTTGTTTAAAAACTTCTCTTTGATAACTTTTCTAAAAAATAAAAATTATTTAAAAAAAATAAAAAACTTCTCTTTGAAATGATTGATGGAGTCTGAATGTAGATTGAAGCATTCTTTTGTTTTAACTTTTTCTTTTGTTTTGTTTTTATGGGGAAGGGTCTGTGTTTTATTTTGTAACAAGACTAATAACAAAGTATGTTTTGCGTGACTACCCATATCTAATCTATAACCAATTGCTTGTCTCCTCAAAGAGGAATTAGGGGAGGAAGAGAATTGAGAACTCAAATTTTAAAAAGAAAATGTAAAATATTTTACATGTAATTGAGAAAAAATAAATTTAAAGAAGTTCACTTTTTTATACTTCATTACTACTTTGCTCCTTGTTTGGTTGAAAAATTAGGAACTTTTTGTAGCTCTTTCATCTTTTAGGCTAACATACCATTAGTACATCTATACCTTCACTCATTCTTCCTTTACTTCAATCTTTGAAGAAGTGGTGACTTATCAGCTTGCCAAGGCTAACACCCTCTTTTCCATTTCTTCTGGGAACTCAAATCTTCAACCATTCCCTTCATCTCTTTCCTCATAGGACTTTCCTTTTTTATTGACTCCTTCCTCACAATCTAAAAACACATGCTCAAGACTCCCCCATCCTTAAAAAAAGCTTCACTTGACCTTGCTGCCCCCTCAAATTATCATACTATATCTCTCCTCCTTTTAACTGCCAAACTCCTAAAATGAATAGTCTTCATACAGTGCTTCCACTTCCTCTCCTCCCACTCACTTCTCAACCTCTTGCAATTTGACTTCTGACCCAACTACTCTACTGAAACTTTTATCTCAAAGATTGCCAGTGATCTCTCATGTGCTAAATCAGATTTTTTAAAATTTCTCATCCTCCTTCAACTCTTTCAGCTTTTGACACTGACCATCATTGATTGTCCTCTCCTTTTGGATCCTCTCTTCCCTAAGCATCTGTGACTAGTCCTCTTTCTTAACTAACTACTTCACAAAATCCTTTGCTATTTCATTGTCTATGTTCCTTCCCCTAAGAGGGAGTATTTTCCTCAATTCTCATGTATCTTCTTTTCTCTTTTTATAATTTCTTATTCACATAGTACCATAGATTTAATTGCCTCTCTATATAAAGATAATGCTCCAATGTACATATTCAACCCTAATATCTCAAAGTAATATTTGCTCCCTATGATCTCTAGTCCTCTCATACTGCTGACTCTTTGTAACCTTATTTGGTGTTTTTTGGCAAAGATACTAGAGTGGTTTGAAGTTTCTTTCTCCAGCGCATTTTCTTCCTCCATCTCCCAGTTTTAGGAAGATTTTTTCCAATATAATTACTTCAAGAAGTGATGGGTAGAGATGATTCTAAGCAGATATTGCTTAAAGGAACTGAGGATGTTTAGCCAGGACAAGAAAAGATGAACTTCAACTTGCCCACCTCTCTAGAATTTCCATGAAGATTTACTGTTGGTATTTATAATTCAGGATGAAAAAATTAAATATTATCTTCCTCAACTCTCCTCTGCTATGCTTGCCACTCCTCCAAATTTCTATAGAGGGCATTATCATCTTTCCTGTAATTCAGCTTGGAATGATGTGAGATTTTTCCTTTTTCCTTCACCTACAAAATCCAATTAATTTCCAACTCTTGGAAAGTATACCTCCATAACATTGTTCATATCTCTCTCCTTCTTTCTAATCACATTGCCACTATGGATGATCAATACTTGTCAAATGTAAAATATTAGACCTTAAATTGTTCTACCGGCTTCTAGTGTTTACCATCTCCATATTATCCTCCATACCCCTACTATAATAATCATGCAAAGGTATATTCATTATCACATAGTTCCTTATAGCCCAAAGGACACAATTTATTTTGCCTAGAATTTAAGATTATCTACCATGACTTCCAATCTTATTCTTATTTACCATCCTCTGTTTTTCCCATATCACTTTCCTACGCTCATTCGGTCTCAAGAAACTAATCATCTTTCTCCCATCCCTGTACCCCCTTGATCACTTCTGCCTCACAGAGTCCCTCTATTATTTCAGAATGAAGCTCAAGTAGCATCTCTTCTATGAAGCCTTTCTGAATCTCACACTTCTAGTTCCTGTCCTCCCTACCTTACATTTATTTGTATTTATTGTGTTGTTTTATTTTCTACATACTTCTAACATTGATTAACCTGCTCCTCACTGCATAAAGGCCAGATATATTACATTTCACCACTCTCCCTGGTTCTCCAATACCTTTAAGGGAACTTGGGGGCGTCTTAAAGTTTTGCCATTGGTTCTAGCCCCCAATAAAAGTGTTCATTCAGGGGGGCAGCTGGGTAGCTCAGTGGAGTGAGAGCCAGGCCTAGAGATGGGAGGTCCTAGGTTCAAATCCAGCCTCAGACACTTCCCAGCTGTGTGACCCTGGGCAAGTCACTTGACCCCCATTGCCCACCCTTACCAATCTTCCACCTATGAGACAATACACCAAAGTACAAGGGTTAAAAAAAAAGTGTTCATTCAGTTTTAAGTGGGGTAGAGGTCCCTTGCACCTCAGTTCTATTTAACCACTAACAGATTAACTTATACAAAGAAAAATTTACTTTAAAAATATAATAAAAATGCAAACATGCTCCTCAACAAAAGAAGCATAATCCTTCTCTGAACCAGCTCCTACTCTGGAGGGGTGAAGGTTTAGATTTACAACTTAGCTTAGTTCCTATAGCACAGTCACAAATTCCAAGTCCAAATTCCTTCATGAGTTTAAGTATTAGACACCATGTCTTCTCAAGGGTTTCCCTCTTGGGATGGGTATCTGCACATCCAGGTTAGAACATCCTGGTTCCAAGGTCACCATTCTGGGTCAGGTAAGGATTATCCCCAGCCTCTAGAACAAATAAGGACAAATTAAACACATCAAACAGACATGTGAGGCAGTTTCTACTAACATAATATAAGTTCCTTGAGTGTAAGGATAATTTCATTTTTTGTAGTTGTATCCCCAGTGTCTAGTAACTTAGATAATGGTCTCTTAATCAATGCTTGCAGATTGATTGATTGGTTGATTAATTAACTAACCATGTGGACTCCATTAGATCAAGACTCCCCTTTAGCTGTTATAGCCGTAGTTCAGTTATTTTCAGTTGTGTCTGACTCTTTGTGATCCTATTTGATGTTTTCTTGGCAAAGATATGAGTGGTTTGCCATTTCCTTCTTCAGTTTATTTTTCTTCTCCAACTCCCAGTTTTAGGAAAAAAAAATTTATTCAGATCACGTTGAAAAATGATCAACCAGGTTAACTTCAAGTATTTTACTCTGAAGTATTTTACTCTGGATAAAAGGTTAGATTGGTTTACAGATGAGGAAACTGAGATGAATAGGTGTTTTTTTTTATTTTGAATATTTTCCCCGAGATACATGTTTCATGTTCTTTCCCTCTCCCCCAAAATCCCGTTACCCCCCTCAGCCAATGCATAATTCCACTGAGTTTTACATGTATTTTTGATTAAGACCTAATTCCATATTATTGATAGTTGGAATAGAGTTTTCGTTTAGTGTCTACATCCCCAATAATATCCCCATTAGCCCTTCTGTTTAAGCAGTTGTTTTTCTTCCTCCTGTAGTTCTTCCTCTGAATGTGGCTAGTTTTCTTTCTCATAAGTCCCTCAGCCTTGCTCTGGATCCTTGCATTGCTGCTACTAGAGAAGTCTGTTATGTTCGATTGTATCACAGTGTATGAGTCTCGATGTGCAATGGTCTCCTGGATCTGCTCTTTTCACTCTGCATCAATTCCTGGAGGTCATTCCAGTTCACATGGAATTCCTCCAGTTCTTTATTCCTTTGAGCACAATAGTATTCCATCACCAACAAACACCACAATTTGTTCAGCCATTCCTCAATCAAAAGTCATTCTCTCATTTTCCAATTTTTTGCCACCACAAAGAGCACAGCTATAAATATTTTTGTACAAGTCTTTTTCGTTATTATCTCTTTGGGGTATAATCCAAGCAGGCTGGCTCAAAAGGCATATAGTCTTTTAAAGCCCTTTGAGCATAGCTCCAAATTGCCATCTAGAATGGTTGGGTCAGTTCACAACTCCACCACCAATGAATTAATGTCCCAATTTTGCCACATCCCCTCCAACATTCATTACTCTCCCTTGTTGTCATTTTAGCCAATCTGCTAGGTGTGAGGTGATTCCTCAGAGTTCTTTTGATTTGTATTTCTCTAATTATTAGAGATTTAGAATACTTTCTCATGTCCTTAATGATAGTTTTGATTTCTTTATCTGAAAATTGACTATCCATGTCCCTTGTCCATTTATTGATTGGGAGATGGCATGATATTTTATACAATTGATTTAACACCTTGTATATTTGAGTAATTAGACCTTTATCTGAGTTTTTTGTTATAAAGATTTTTTTTCCCAATTTGTTGTTTCTCTTCTAATTTTGGTAGCATTGGTTTTATCTGTAGAAAACCTTTTTAGTTTAATGTAGTAAAAATTATTCATTTTACATTTTGTGATTTTTTTCTAACTCTTGCTTGGTTTTAAAATCTTTCCTTTCCCATAGATCTGACAAGTGTAAAAGTGAAATTTGGAAAATGCCATCTAAAAAGTGTATATATTTCTATGGACATGGGAAATGTATCAAAACTACATTTCCCGTGATCCAACATGGTCAAACTGGTTTCCGTTTCCGGGTCTTTGGGGCATGGGGAGGTCTACATAGAAGCAGAGAGGGTTTAAAATCTCCTGGGTTAGGAGGGAGTGGCCTCTTTTGCAGGTAGGCTCTTGGCCAGGAAACAGGAGACAGTAATGGAGGCTGCAGTTTTGAATGCTTACAAGCGCGTGGTCTAATGATTTTATCTATCAGCATGGCTTTAATTAAAATACTAATTTATATATTTATACAAGCCTTTATCATTTTTCATATTTATACAAGTATACTATTCTGTGCTCACCCAATTTACCTATAGTTTCTTTCTTTATATTCAAGTCATTCACCCGTTCTGAGTTTATCTTGGTATAGAATGTGAGATGTTGATATAAGCCCAATCTCTCCCATATTGTTTTCCAATTTTCCCAGAAGTTTTTGTCAAATAGTGGCTTTTTGTACCAAAATCTGGGTTCTTTGGGTTTATCAAAAACTGCCTTGCTAAGGTTGCTTACCCCCAGTCTATTCTACTGATCCTCCCTTCTGTCTCTTCACCAGTATCATATTGTTTTGATGACTACTACTTTATAGTACAGTTTAAGATCTGGTACTGCTAGGCCACCTTCCTTCAATTTTTTTTTCTCTTATTTCCCTTGATATTCTTGATCTTTTGTTCTTCCAAATGAACATTGTTATAGTTTTTTCTAGTTCAGTAAAAAAGTTTTTTTTTTCTTAATTTGATAGGTTTGGCACTAAATAGGTAAATTAATTTGGGTAGGATGGTCATTTTTATTATGTTAGCTAGTCCTACCCATGAGCATTCAATGTTTTTACAATTGTTTAGATCTAGTTTTAATTGTGTGGAAAGGGTTTCATAGTTGTGTTTGTATAATTCCTGTGTTTGTCTTGGCAGATAGATTCCTAAGTAATTTATATTGTCTATGGTGATTTTTAAATGGAATTTTTCTTTCTAACTCTTCCTGCTGAGATGTGTTGGAAATATATAGACATGCTGATGATTTATGTGCATTTATTTTGTATCCTGCAACTTTGCTAAAGTTGTTGATTATTTCCACTAGCTTTTTAGTTGATTCTCTAGGATTTTTTTTTAATTAGACCATCATATCATCTGCAAAGAGTGATAGCTTAGTCTCCTTGTTGCCTATTTTAATACCTTCAATTTCTTTTTCTTCTCTAATTGCTACTGCTAGTATTTCCAGTACAATGTTAAATAATAGAGGTGACAATGGGTATCCTGTTTCACTCCTGATCTTATTGGGAATGCTTCTAATTTATCCCCATTACAGATGATGTTTGTTGATAGTTTTAGATACATACTGTTTATTATTTTTAGGAAAGGCCCTTCTATTCCTGAACTTTCTAGTGTTTTCAGTAGGAATAGGTGTTGTATTTTGTCAACAGCTTTTTTAGTATCATTTGAGATAATCATATAGTTTTTCTTGGTTTGTTTGTTGATATGGTCAATTATGTGGATGGCATTCCTAATACTGAACTATCCTTGCATTCCTGATCCCATCTGATCATAATGAATAACCCTTGTGATCACTTGCTGGAGTCTTTTGATAGTACTCTGTTTAAGATTTTTGCATCTATGTTCATTAAAGAGATTGGTCTGCAGTTTTCTTTGTCTGTTTTTGATATACCTGACTTTGGGATCAGTACCATATTTGTGTCATAGAAGGAGTTTGGTAGAACTCCTTCTTTGCTTATTGTGTCAAATAGTTTGTATAGTATTGGAATTAGTTGTTCTTTGAAGGTTTGATAGAATTCACTTGTGAATCCATCTGGTCTTGGGGATTTTTTTCTTAGGGAGTTCTTTGTTGGCTCATTCAATTTCTTTTTCTGATATGATATTATTTAAGTATTCTATTTCTTCTGCTATGAATCTAGGCAATTTATATTTTTGTAAATATTAATCCATATCATCAATATTGCTATATTCATTGCCATATAATTGGGCAAAATAGTTTTTTTTAAAAACCCTTAACTTTTAGAAGTCTTGTAGTCAATACTGTGTATTGGCTCCAAGGCAGAAGAGTGGTAAGGGTAGGCAATGGGGGTCAAGTGACTTGCCCAGGGTCACACATCTGGAAAGTGTCTGAGGCCAGATTTGAACCTAGGACCTCCCATCTCTAGGCCTGGCTCTCAATCCACTGAGCTACTCAGCTGCCTCTGGCAAAATAGTTTTTAATGATTGCCTTGATTTCCTCTTCATTAGAGGTGAGGTCTCCCTTTTCATCTTTGGTACTGATAATTTGGTTTTCTTCTTTCCTTTTTTTAATTAGATTGACCAGTACTTTGTTAATTTTATTTATTTTTTTCAAAGTACCAGCTTCTAGTCTTATTTGTTAATCCAATAGTTCTTTTGCTTTCAATTTTATTGACTTCTTTAATTTTTATAATCTCTAATTTACTTTTTAACTGAGGATTTTAATTTGCTCCCTTTATAGTGAGATAAATAGTTTTAAATGATTTCTCAAGAGTCACATAGCTAATATCTGAGGTCATATTTTAATTCATGAAGATGAGTCTTCCTCACCAAAGCCTGGCACTCTACCTACTGTGCCACTTACCTGCTCCTTGTATTGTGGCCTTCCCCTATTATGATGTAAATTGCTTTATGGCAGGGACTACTTTTTTTTAATTTGTATCTCTTGTGGTTAGCATAAAAGCAAGAACATAATATAAATTTCATAAAAAGTTTTTTTTCATTTATTTATTCATTTCATTACAACCAGGATTTGTTCTGGCGAGAACTGGAGTAGTGTGTCTTTTTTATGGGATAATATTAGGAAGATTTTTTCCCTATCCAATTTACTTTGGGAAGTGAGCAACTCAGGTGGGGGTAAAGGAGGAGAGAACTAGAGATTATATCAAGCGAATATTGCTTTAAAAACTAAGGTATATAGCCAGAAGAAGAAAGGGCACACTTCAAGTATCTGGAGTAACTCACTGTTAATAAAGGGTTAGATTTGTTCTTATTGGCTGGGGGTCCAGATTAAGATGACAGATTGAAACCAAGGAAACCCACTTCAACAAAAGTGCAATGGGCCAAGAAATCCCTGCACTAAAACTGATTTTACTTCAGTTCTTCAAGAATGGATGGCCATTTGTTGGATTAATTGCAGAGAGGGTTCTTATTCTGACATGGGTTAGAATGAGTGGCTTCTCAAGTCCCTTTCAACTCAAACCTTCTGTCAACTAACATTTATTAAGCATCTGATATATGGCAGACATTGTGCTAAGCACTGAGTACACAAAGAGAGACAAAAGCAGCCTCTACTCCAGGGGTCAGTAGCCTTTTTGGCCGTGAGAGCCATAAATGCCACATTTTTTAAAATGTAATTTTGTGAGAGCCATGCAGTGCTCATAGTGCGCGCTCCTGTAACAGCGCCTGAAAAAAAAAAAACTGACTTTATGGTTCCTGCAGAAAGAGCCATATCTGGCCCTCAAAAGAGCCAGATATGGCTCAAGAGCCATACGTTGCTGACCCCTGCTCTACTCTGTAGAAGCTGTTGAATCAGGGAAACAACACATAAGCAACTATTGAGGGGAAAAAAACTGTGTACAGAATAAAGTGAGGATAAGACTTCTTCCAACTATCACGAGGAAGGTACTAAGATTAAGGAAGACTGGGAAAGGTTCCTGTTAGGAGGTGGGACTTCAGTTGAAACATTAAGGAAGCCTGGATATGAAGGATATTTAAGATCCTGAGATGAAGACAGAATTTCTGAGAATGGAAGATTGGCAGTAAAAACACTTGGAGTTGAAAGATGGTTATCTTGTTCAAGACACAGCAGGAAGGTCAGTATTACCTTCCAGCTCTAAAATTTTGTGATTATGTGAAGAACTCATTAAAAATGTCTGTGCTGGAGGTAGCTGGAAAATGAAGCATTGATTCTTGACACACCTCAGATTGGGAAGAAGACACCCAAAGAATGGGGGGTGGGGATCATGTACTTTAAAGGATCATTGATTTAGAGATAGAAGTTTTTTTAAAAGCACCTACTCCATTCTGAGGGATTTATGGAAAAGAACTCTACTCACATTCAGAGGAAGAACTACAGGAGTGGAAACAGAAGAAAAAACAACTGCTTGAACACATGGGTTGACGTGGACATGATTGGGGTTGTAGACTCGAAACTACCACACCAATTCAACTATCAACAATTTGGAAATAGGTCTTGATCAATGACACATGTTAAAACCAGTGGAAATACACATCAGCC
Source organism: Gracilinanus agilis (assembly GCF_016433145.1). Classification (NCBI taxonomy): domain Eukaryota; kingdom Metazoa; phylum Chordata; class Mammalia; order Didelphimorphia; family Didelphidae; genus Gracilinanus; species Gracilinanus agilis. The sequence continues at coordinate 176,731,811 of NC_058134.1, forward strand.
ATGGGGGGGGGAGGGGGAAATCAAGGGGGTGTGTGAAGGGGAAAGTAAGAGCATGAATTATGTAACCATGTTAACTTTTCAAAAAAAATACTAATAAATGTTTTAAAAATAAATAAATAGAAGCACCTTCTCCAATGTTTCCATTTAAATAGATGAGAAAACTGAAAAGCAGAAAGTTTGAAAGCAAAGAGTAAGCTCAAACTCCCAGGTCAATGTTCTCTCCACAACATTTCAGATTGCCTGAGAAAATATCAGCAACTCTCCACTATTATTTATCCTCCATAAATCCAATCTGTTGCCAAGACCTATTACACTTTTGTAACATCTCTGGAATATATCCCTTTCTCTCCTCTGACACTGTTACCACTATGATGTAAGCCCTCATCATTTCAGGCTTAGACTTTTGCAACATGTCTCCAATCTATCTCCACTCCAAACCATCATCTTTCATTCAGCCACCAAAGTAATTGTCCTAAAGTACAAGTTAGATCATGTCATCTCCCTCCTCAATAAAGACAAGAATCCTAATTGTTTAAGGCAATGGCCTTCCCAGGAATAGCCTAATGGTATTTCAGGGTCTTCTGCCAATGGTGCTAATGTTTAACTTCTCTCTAGGTTTTAAGATCTGGTTTAATGCCCCTTGCTCCAACTGCCATTATTTTTGCTACCCATCCATTGCTGAAATTCCCAATGCTGGCTCTATGAACATCTTCTATTATTCAAAGGGATATAATTTTTAAAAATGCATTAGATTTGTGTCACTTGGATGAGACTAGAAATAAAAGTAATAAGAGGAAGGTGAAGAGAGGGAGATATAAGCTTCTAGGAGAGAAAACATCCTAAAAATTAGAGGTATCCAAAAATGGAATTGGTTGTATTGTGTACTAGTAGAGGCAGTTAGGTAGCCCACTGGATGGATCTCTATTCACTGTACCTAAAGTCAGAAAAACCTAAATTCAAATCTTGTCTCAGATATTTATAGCTGTATAAACATGGCTATGTCACTTAACCTAGTCTAACTCTGTTTCCTTAATGTTAAAACAGATAACAATAGTGCCCAGGACATCTAGGTGATGCAGTGGATAGAGTAGCAGGCCTGGAGTCATAAAGAGTCATCATTCTGAGTTGAGTTTAAATCTGGAATCAGATCTCTACTGCCTAGGTGACCTGGGCAAGTCACTTAACCCTATTCGTTTCATTTTCTTCTTTTGTAAAATGAGCTGGAGAAGAAAATGGCAAACCACTTCAGTATCTTTGCTAAGAAAACTCCAAATGGGGCTAGAAAGAGTTGGACATGACTGAAAAAATGACTAAACAACAGCAACAACAATAGCACATATCTCCAAGGGTTGTTGTTTCAAATCAGTTTTTTGTTGTTTATTTTTCAGCATTTAGCACTTTGCCTGACACATAGAGGTGTATAGGATGTTCAGGGAGGATTAGGATTTCTGGTGTGAGGGCTTGTCAAGTCCTTTTCAGGGCTATCCAAACACTGTTGGTGTCCATCTTTCACTCAACTCTCACCTGTGGCTCCAAGAAGCTGTGGCATGCACAGAGGTCACACTCCAATAAAACTGTCTCCCCTGATGGGCTAAATTGGGTTGAGTATGACTAACAATCCTCACACCTGTTGATGCATTAGGGAGATGTCTCCCCTAAAGACATGAAGATGTCCCCTGGCGGAAGGGGTAGACAAGAACAATTTGTTCCCATGGCTCTGAAGGAGACTGAAGCAGGTTCTGAACCACAACCAGTTATCTTGACTTTTGTCATATCATTGGACTTCAATGATTCTGGAAGAGAAAGTGAGGCTGAAGACTTTTTGGGACTCTGCCTCATTTAAATCTAATTTACACACAAGTCATGGATTCTCTTAGGAAGCAAAGGACAAACAACAACAATAGGTGTTTAATAAATGTATGCTTTCTTCCTGGTAGTTTTGATCTTCTTAGAAAGACTCAAGAGAAAGTTGATGATCCCTTGCAGATCTTGTGAAGGTAATTCTTATTTATTTAGGGGTTGGGTTAGATGACCTCTGAAGCATCTTCAAGCTTTGTGACTCTAGGCTTCTGTGATTCTGGCTCTTTTATTAAAATGAGAAATAAGCTCTGCAACTGTAGGATTCTGTGATCTGGATCTTTTATTAAAATAAGAAAAATATACAAACTTTGCAGTTAATTTTCCACAGCAGTATTACATAGTCACTCAGTATGAAGTTTAAAATCCTACTCACTTTATTCTTTGTAGATTATTTAAAAAAAAACTAAATACTTTTGATTCAATCAAGTAGAGTCTTTAGGACTTCCATTCAAAAATGTGGGCCTCATACATTTGGTAAATCAAGTAAGATATTGTTAGTACAACCACAGAAATAACTTTTTTTCAATGATGTTTTGCATAATAAAATAAGAAATTTATTATAAGACTACAATTGATTTTTTAAAAATTGGTCAAAATAGGAATCTTTAACAAGCAATCTACCTTTTCCATTTCTGGGAGCCATTTGCAGAGGCATAAGAGTGGATACAGCTCCCTTCACGCCCCAAGAAAAAGAAAATATTCATAAAATTTTTTAAAACTTCTGAAAACAGGGGATGAAACAAGAGATCCTGGGAAAAGCTAAATGCTTTGGATTTAAATTTTCCACTCTTGAAGGATAATATATTATTATGACATGGAGCTTGACCTGAAACTCGCCTCTTTGCAATCCCTCCCATGAAACATTTGGCCTTCCAAATCCATGCTTTCGCTTTTGCTTCTTCAGATGTCAGAATGTACACTCTCACTGAATGCTCTCATCACCCTTTCCCTATTATCACTAACTTTCTTCAAAGTTTAGCTCAAATGCACCGAGCCTAGAGCCAGAAAATCCTGAATTCAAATCCATCTTCACACATGTACTAGCTGTGTGGCCCTGGGGAAGTCACTTAAAGTCTACTTCCTCAATTTCCTCATCAGAAAAATGATCATAACAATAGCACCTACCTCCCAGAGTTGTTGTAAGGATCAAATAAGATAATATTTATAAAGTGCCTAGCACAGTACCTGGCACAATATAAGTATTTCTGTTGTTCAGATGTTTCAGTCAGTCATGTCTGACTCTTCATTACCCCATTTGGGGTTTTTTTGGCAAAGATATTGAAGTGGTTTCCATTTCTTCTCTAGCTTGCATTACAGATGAGTAAACTAAGGCAAATAGGGTTAAGTGACTTGCCCAGAGACAAAGCTAATAATTGTCTGAGGCAAGATTCGAACTAAGAAGGATTAGCCTTCATGACTCTAGGGCAGGCATTCAATCTAGTGTGCCACATATATGCACAATATAGATGTTAGCTATTATTAAACACAACCTTCTGAATAAGGCTGCTAGTGCTTTCTGACCCCTGTCTCGCTGAAACTATGATTTACATATTTTGCATTTATTGATGTAACATCAGCTTTAATAATCTCTCCCACAGATACTTTAGGTACTGAGGTTGTATATTTAAGAGCAAAGGGATTGTGAATAGATGCAACTTCACTATCATTCTGGAGAGAATGTTAACTAATGACTGAAGGGAAAACAAACAAAGAAACAAAAGGATCGAGAGAACTGACTTCATAATTTATGTTAGGGGCAGGTGAGTGGTGCCTTGGATAGAGAGTCAGGTCTGGAGAAGGGAGGTCCTGGGATCAAATCTCACCTCAGATACTTCTTAGGTGAGTGACTCAGGGCAAGTTGCTTAACCCTCATTGCCTAGCCCATATAGCTCTTCGGTTTCAGAATTAGTCAATTCTGAGACAGAAGGCAAGGGTTTAAGTGGAGGAAAAAATACATCTTGCATAGAAACACAAAGTGAGTTCTTGAGAAAAGACATTAATTGATATTCTGAAAGAAAAGAATTTTGAAACTGGATTTCCAGAATTAAGAAATTATTTTTTAAAATTTTATACTCTGCTGTTAATAAAAAAATATAGTCAGGAATCTTGATGTCTATTCAAGCTTAGACATTAAGGAGAGTAATATATTTAGGGGAAAAGGTTTCTTCAGTTTACTAAACTTACATGTTTACATGTTGTCTAATGATCAGAATGTGTTAGGCACTTAAATGATTGTGGATTGATTGATTGACTCCTCAAAGTCTGTGACAGCAAAACTTCAGAAGGTCCTAACAAAGCAGAAAGAACTATGAGTCTGTCATCCAAAGACTAGCCTAGGTAATTTGAGAAGGCCATTCCCCATTGGTTGGCCATGAGATGATAAATTTGGGAAGGCATTGACAGAGAAATTTAGTAACACCATATACAAAAACTTTTAGGGATTGTGGTCTGCTGAATTTCATGAAGTTCTCACATTGATGAAGTCAGAATCCTCCTGAAATACTTAAGATTTCTAATTAATTTAAGTTGACATGTTATTTACAAAGCATATGCCTCTTTCCCAAGCAATTTAATTTAGAAAGGTCTTTCAAAAGAGAAACAAAAAGGGTACTAGAATGCCTTCCCTAGCATTGGTTAGCTTCCTATTTCCCAACAGAATTCATATATACCCTGAAATCACCTATAAAAGGAAGTATTGTACAATATGTTGAAAAGAATTTGTAACAGAACTTGGAACAAAAGACCTGGGATCTGATCCTGACCCTTCAACCATTTAGTAACTCATCTTTGGGTAAATCTCTTATTCTTTTTTAATCAAATTTGTTATCTGTCAAATAGTAATAATCATTTCTCACACATTAATTCGCAAGGCTATTGTAAAGATAATATATATCTAGGGCTTACAGTCTAATCTAAAGGAAGATGACAAATATAAAGGAGGTTGAAAAAGGCTCAGTTCAGGGGCCATAATGGAAAATTTCAAAATTTTAAGGCAATCAGTAAATGAAGAGATTGCCAGACTGAACACCCTCCTTAAATGGAGGTTCTGGGGAATCTCTCCTCTTTCTACCTTCCAAATAGTGGGAATGAAGGGCCCGATGGGTATAGAGAACTTCCTGATAAGGTATGAGTACTGAGAGTAATATGATCTTGAAGAATTATGAGTTTCCTATGATTGTGATGAACTTCAAAGGAGTGCAATTCAGATAGGAAATGAAGAGATTCTTGAACTGGATATTCCTTTAGATGGAAGTTCTTGGAAGATCTCACCACATTCTATTCAGAGAATTCCCATTGTAGGAATCTCTATGTCTCTAATTGTGCATTTCACTATTGCTCTTTACCCTCCTCTAGTTCATTCTTATCCATTTGCTTTCAACCTCTTCCCTAGGTCAATGCCCTCTTATTCTTCTGAGTGACAATTGCCCACAGGAATTCTTATTCCTTCTCTAATGGTGAAGGGCATGTACTAAGTTCTAAGAACCAAATTCCTATGGTACCAATACCCATGTTCAAACATTTCATATTATTATACTAATTATAGAATTGTCTAGTATTTTGTCAATTAAAGTCTTAATCAAACAATATTGACAAGAATCTACAATGTTCCTTTCTCATTATAGGCTTATCAGTTTGACTTATAATTGTTCTCAATCAAAAAAATGAAAAAAGAAAAAAAAGGAGAAGATGAAAAAGACTGCTTCCTAAGATTAAAGTCAAAATCTTTCTCAGATCCATTTTAGAAGGATGAATGGTAATTTGACTGAGGGCTCTGGAACAATCACACTCAACTTCCAACTCCCCTCTTTGATAATCAGCCATATTCTTCACCCTCATTCCATTCAACTATTTTTGATCCTGGTGAAAACATAATTGTTCATAATTCACAAAAATGTCATAATTACAGTTCTAGTTTTGCTTGTGTATCAAGTATATGTACCAATAATGCTGGTGGAAATGACCATTCACTCTGTTCCAAAAATTAAAAAACCATATTTGAATTTAGTAATAGTACAAATTTGACTATTAGCAAAGAACATCAACTAGCAGAAATAAAATCATATACTTTTAGAACTAAAGGTAGTATTGCAGTTTCTTAAGTCCAACTCTCATTTAGCAACTCAAGAAATGAGGCCCCCCAAAAGGAAGACTTCGTTCTTATGACAGATTCACATCTGGAACCCAGATCTCTTGACTTTCTAATAAATGTTTAATTGCACCAAACTGTGATGTGCATAATGACTATAAGATGCATATACATCCATGAGTTTTTAGCAAGGGAATATTGTAGTCCAGTACTGGACTTTGAAACCCTACTAGTTCTGAAAGGTGTCTCTGTAAAAGAGGTTGAGATTTCAAAAATAAAAGAAGAGTATGGCATATGTCAGATTGACAGAAAAATAAGAAAGGGATTAATAATCTTCAATAGTTAGGTTTGATTGATGGAAATTGTGTAATCTACTAAGAGAGACTAATTCAAAGAATGACAATGGCATTTTGAAGTCTAGCAACATCAAATTTAGAGTCCAAGTGATTGTGAGCAGGGGACATTTGCTCTGAAGTTGAGGAATGAACCTAGGTCCAAAAACTGAAGGGATTTTAATTCATCATTCATCACAATAAGATAAATAATTCACTTCAGTTTTGAGAACGAAAAAAAAAAGTACAAACTATTAGGAGAAAAAAACAATAACTGAGTGAATTCACTGCCTACTTAATAGGGAAAAAAGAAATGGAATCTAAAAAAGCATCATGGTCTTATATTTTGTGGTGATTAGAAAGTACATGAAAGAAGGAAAACAATAATAAATGTTGGAGGGATATGGAAGAATTGGAACACCGATACACTATTGGTAGAGCTGTGATCAGATACAATCATTCTGGAGATCAATCTGGAATCATGTCCACAAAGCCATAAAACTATGTAGATTCTTTGACCCAGCAATACAAACTACTAGATCTGTATCGCAAAGAGACTAAAGAGAGAGGAAAAGAACCTATCTATGCAAAAATATTGGTAGCAATGCTTTTTTGTGGTGGCAAATAACTGGAAACATAAGGGATGTCCATCAAGTAGGAAATGGCTGAACACATTGTGGTAAATGCTTGTAATAGAATTATATTGTGCCATAAAAAATGATTAACCAAAAAATCATGGAAAGACGCATGAAATAATGTAAATTGAAGTTCATAGGAATAGAAGAATATTTTACACAGTAACAATAATAATGTATGATGATTAACTGCAAATGACTTAGCTATTATCAAAACAAGTATCCCAGAAGAGAAACATGATAAAAAAAACTCTCTTACTATTGAAAGAACAGATGGAATCTAAATGCAAATTGAAACATACCATTTTTTATTCACTCCATGAATTTTCCTCTAGTGTAAGCAACATATGTCTTGTTTCACAATATGACAAAAATGGAGATATGTATTATATGATAATATTTGTGTAATCTATATCAAAGTACCTGCCGTCTTGGGGAGAGAGAAAGGATTAAAGTAAGATAACATAGATTGTAAAATGTCAGAAAATGAATATTAAAAATTGTATCAACACGTTAAAAACATGAAAAATAATAATAAGAAAAATAAGAAACCCATGATAAGTTCCCTCTCAACCTCTGGGGAAAGTGCTTTACCACTTCAGACTTTCAATTTATCATTGGTAATTGTCTCTACCCCAAAGTTCAGGTGGAATGATCATTATATCAGGGATCAGGAAGATCTCAGTTTGAATCCAGCTTTTACTAGAGAGGAGATGAATGACTCTGGTCAGGGTATTCAATCTGTTTACTTCAATTTCCTCATCTTTAAAATGGAGGTAATAATAATACCCACTAAAGTTCTTGTGAGGATTAAACAAAACAATCTTTACAAACTTTAAAGCACCATATAAGTTGCTTTTGTTCTTGCTGTTACTAAATCATGAATGTCAGTCAGCAAACATCAAGTTCTCTAATGCTAGGTTACAGAATACAATTAAGCAATGAAGACTTTGAGAAGAGATTCAAAGACAATATATGGGCCTGTAATCAGTTTAGGTAAGTCATAAAAAGCTCATTGTCTGCTTGGTAATTAATTTCTTCAGTTACATGAATTTGGGTAAAGAAATTCATCTTCTTCCTTAAGAATATCATGGAGACATTGCTGAGAATAACTAAATAATATCCTTAAGTTGCTTACAAGAAAGCTGCTATCGAACAGTGAATTCTGGGGATGAAGTGAAGAGGGTGGGGTAACCCAGAGCAGCTCTGTGCCACCATGAGAATCCTCTCCAATCAAAATTAAAATATCTCCCAAAATGAATACAGGTATGAAATACCAAGGAGACAGAGTAAAACAACCTTCAAGAAATGAAAAACCCAAAAGGTAGGCAAAAAACATCTGGGGCACTGGGGTGAGAAGAGAGCAGACCTAGAAAGAAGCTGTAGCAAGGAGGGAAGAACAATCCAAGAGCAAGCCACACCCCCACACCCCACATCTGTTGTCTGAGATTTGGGAACATAGGCCCAAGCCAACATCCAGATCCTGATATCATGCCTGGGAAAATAGTGATACAAACCAAACCATACCCCTTGAAATTTCAAACCTGTGCAGAAGGCTAAAGCTCCAGCCCAGTCTGGGCCCAGGCTAAGGATTTAATTTACATATAGGGTGGCTGAGAGTACTAGGTACTGATCATTTTGCCTAAAGCTGAGGGCAAAGCTCAAAGGCAGGACAATCAAGGGTAGTGAGACCAAAAACTTGAGCCTAAGCCTGGGGCTAGTATTTGATCAGCCCCTGACTTGATCAAGATCAGAATGAGATAAAAAAAGTTTTTAAGCTATCAAAGCAAGTCTTTAAGCTATCAGCATCTCACAGATCAATTGAATCAACAGAGGGAGGGGCTCTCAGAGCTCTCAACACTCAGACCATCACATAGTCCCCCCCCCAAGCCTACCTATAATTAAATAGGAAAAATGAGCAAACAACAAAAAAAGCACCTAACTCTAAAGAATTTTTATGGAGACAAAGAGCAAAGTATAGACAAAGAAGGAGACAATAAAATCAAATACATTCCAAGAACAAAAGAAAAGTATGGATTGGACACAGATTCTGGAAGAACTAAAAATGAACTTCAAAAACCAATTAAGAGAGACAGAGGAAAAGTGGGAAAGAGAAATGAATGTGATGTAAGAAGAAATGGGCCAATTGAAAAAAAGAGAACCAAAAACTGACAGAGGAAAATCAGGTCTTAAAAATCAGAAATTACCATCTAGAAACTAATGATTTCATGTGAAATCAAGAAACAATAAAGCAGAATCAAAGGAATGAAAAAAGCAAAGGGAAACATGAAATATCTTCATTAAAAAACAACTGACCTAGAAAATAGACTTAGGAGAGACAATCTGAGAATTATTGAACTACCTGAAAGCCATAATCAAGAAAAAAAAATCCTGGACATCATATTACAAGAAATTATCAAAAAGATAACTGTCCAGAGATCTTTGAACAAGAAAATAAAATGGAAATTGAAAGAATTCACATGTCACTGTCAGAAAGAAATTCCCAAATGAAAACTTCTAGAAATATAATAGCTAAATTCAAGAGCTACAAAGCCAAGGAAAAAATACTTAAAAGGACCCAGAGATAAACTATTCAAATACCATGTGGCTACAATCAGGATCACCGAGGACCTAATGACTTCTACATTAAAGGATCGAAAGGCATGGAATATAATATTTAGGAAAGCAAAAATTTGGGTTTACAACCCATAGTCAAGTCATCTACATAGCAAAACTGTGCATATTTTTTCAAGGGAAAAAATGGACATTCAATAAGATAGAAAATTTAAGGGACTCATTAAGGTAATAATGTTTATATGTCTACAAGGAAAGAGGATTTCTGTATTTCTTAAAAATTACTCCTAGTAGTAGAGAAGTGAGAAGGAATTTACTCAGACGGAGGGTGGAGAAGCAAGCTGATTAAAATTATATGATGTATATGAAGATATATGATGATATGATATCTATATAAATGTGATGATATAGAACTAGCATGATAGGTATGTATCATATGATATATATGCATATGAATGATAGCAATCAAGGACTGAAAGAGAGGGTTGCACTGAGTGAAAAGGGAAGGGAGAAATAGAATGGGATCAATTATCTAGCATAAAGAGGTATGAAAAATCATTATAGAGAGAGAAGGATAAGGGTTGTGATAGGCAATGCTTAAACTTTACTCTCACTGTAACTGGCTTAGAGAGGTAAAACAAGTATACTTAGTGGGGTATAGATTTCTATCTTACCCCACAGAGAAGTAGAAGGGAAATAAGACAAGTGAAGAGGGAGGTAATTGGAGGGAGGAGGAGGTAGGGGAGTGATAAAAAGGAAAATACTAGTGAGGAGGAGCAGAGTGAAAGCAAATAGAGCAGGATGTAAAAGGGCAATACACAGGTAGTAATCATAATGCTGAATGTGAATGTGATGAATTCACCCATTAACAGAAGCAGATAGCAGAGTGGATTAAAAACCAGAATCCTACTATATGTTGTTTACTAGAAACACATTTGAGGTAGGATGGCACACACAGATTCAAGGTAAAAGGCTGCAGCAGAATTTATTGTACATCATTGAAAGTGAAAATAGCAGGAGTATCATTCATGATACCAGACAAAGCCAAAATAGAAATTGATCTAATTAAAAGAGATAAGTTAGAAAATTACATTTTGCTAAAAGGTATTATACACAACGAAGTAATATCATCACTAAACATTTTATACACCAAATGGTATAGCATCTAGATTTCTAAAGGAAAAATTAATGGAACTCAAGTATAGAAAGACCATACTAGTGAGAGATCTCATGTTGTTTGATGGGGATATGATTGGGGTTTTGCTGTTAAAAGATCAATCTGTTGCAAATATGAATAACATGGAAATAATAAGTTTTCAGCAATGAAACACATATAATCCAGTGGAATTGCTTGTCAGCTACTGGAGGGAGGAGGCAAGAGGGGTGGGAAAAATTATGAATCATGTAGCCATGGAAAAAGAGTCTAACTTAAAAAAGAACACTAAAAAAAAAGAAAGTTGCTATCATAGGATCATATATGTAGATATAGTGTGGATCTTTTGTACCAAATAGTTCAATAATTTTAATTTTACAGACAAGAAAATAGATACTAGTGAGATTCAGACTTGTTCAAAAAACAACAATAATGACCAAGTGAAGATCCAAATTCAGGTCATCTGATTCAAGATGTGTTATCCTTTATAATCTCTCATTCTACTGGATAAATACTCTTTTAATTAATTTCACAGGTTAGTGAAGATAAAATATAACCAATCTCTTAAAGTGTCTTCATACTATAATGAAGTAAGTGAGTTTTATTGGGAACCAGAGATTATTTAGATAAAGTTATTGACTAAGCCTCCAACCACATTTATACCAAGAACTAGTTGATGAAAACATCATACAAAAAAAAAAAGAGAACATCATTACACCCTAAAATTTAGGTTGTATAATTTTCAAGGAAGCTCTATTTATTTTTTTCACCTAAGATCTTGGAAAAAAATGGAAATATGCTGAATGGGAGGGTTACTTTTATTCTAAGAGGAAGAAAAAAATCTTTAAAGTTTATTTAATGAAAGATTGAAATGTTAGTAAGTTGTTTTTTAAACATAAATTCTCCAAGCTTGTGTAATGTATTTGAAAAATCATACCAAGTTTTACTGTTGTATTTCTTGTGTATTTTAAGAATATAAATTTAATTTAAAAAATATCACAGTAGAGGATGGTCAATGGTTACGAATATAGATTTATTGTAAAACTTGAAAGAAGACCCTATTAAACCAAAGCATTCCATATTATTATTGAAGGTATTTAGGCATAATGAATTTTGAGATATTTGAAAGAGGAGGAATGCTGAATGCTTAGGGGGGAAAAGATGAAATTATAACCATTATTGAAAAAAAGTAATCAAGAAAATATCTTTAAATGGTCAGTGTAACTACTTTCTAAGGTTTACATATTTTTCTGTAAATAAATCACCATAAATTAAATCCTTGATTAAATATAAAAATTGTAAACAATAATACACAGCAAATATCACCTCTGCAATCACAATTGGCTGGAAGAGGCACATAATTTAAGATCCTACTTTGTTTATTGTTGACGTCTTTGTTTTTTGAGTGTTTTTTTTTTTAAGCATTTGACTGTATAAAATAAAGCAGTGTCCTATGGCAGAATATTTCCTGAACATATGCCAAAGTCTAGGAGATTCATTTGAAAACTCTAGAGAATAACTTGATACAACATTTTGATGGTAACAATATGTGTTGACCCAATATATTTCCCCCTTTTTAAGGCTGAGTCACATGCTAGCAACCTATTAATTCAGATTTAATATTAGGACAAAAAGAGGTATTCTCAAATCATTAAACATTTTCCAAAGAGAGGTTGACATTTTCCTTAAAAAAGGAATGACATTGGGGCACTTACTTTCTGTAGTTGAGTCTCTTCTCCATATGGAAATGTGTCTGGTCAGCAGGATAAAGTGTAGTGACTTAAGTGGTCTTCAGACATCAAGTTAGAGGGTCCCCATTTCCACCTGGATAAGACTGGTACCATTAAGTAATCAGGAGTTTGTCAAGGAGACAGGAATTTTGTCCTAGCTTTGTTCTTTTTTGGAAAATTAATTTCCATTGCAGGGAAATAGGGAAATCCTCATCCTATCATATCTCTGTCATGAAAGATATCTAGAGAAGGCACAGATTAAATAGAATTTTCTCACAGACAAGAAAGTCTTCTAGATGCTCCTCTTTGCAAAAACCTTTGTGCTGATTGCTTCAATAATAATAGCTATTATAACTAACATTTATTATTCTGTACTAGGCACTGTGCTAAGCACTTTACAATTATTATCTTTTTTTTTATCTTCACAATCAGCTCTGGGAGTTAAGTACTATTATTACTCCCATTTTACAGATGAGGAAACTGAGACAAACAGGTTAAGTAACTTGCCAAAGGTGATGTAGTCACGATAAATGTCTGAGGCTAGATTTCAACTGTATTCTATCTGTGTGTTTATAACATTTACTGAATAGAATCCTTAGTTATTGAAAAGGAGTTTGGCAACTATTAACTAAGGAGATAAAAGACTAGAAGAATTCTATTTGTGCAAGTTATGATAAACAATTGGATAGAGAACCCATCAACTGGGTAATCGCTAGATAAATCTTGGACTAAACTGCACATGGAGACTGGAAAGGGACAAAAACTTAATTGGACAAGAATGGGCAGAGATACATTTGAAAAACTGGAAATTCTTTCATAACCACAAATTTCTCTATGATAAAAGGGTCCATCCATTTACACTTAGTATTCTTTGTTGAATGACTGTAAGGGATAGATTTAGTCACTTAACAGTCAATAGAAAGGAACACGGTGGGGGTGGGAAAAAAAGAAGAGCACACTGTGTTACTAATAAAGAATTGCAAAGGAGAATTGCAAAGTACAACATCAGAAGAGATGTATGATTGGAAATGAAGGGATCCAATTTTGTAGCGAGACTAAGTGATAACTCATGGATCGTGTGATCTATCATTCCATTGTTGTCCACACTATGTTAAGAGATGTAGAAGATTGTTCTCCACCATGTTCAGTTGAATTCCTGCGAAGGATTTATGGAGGGTCATGAGCCAAAGCTATGTAGGATGAAAAGGCATGGATAAGTTATGATCTCTGGAACTGTAGAGAAAATGCACTTTGAGATTTCTGTCAAAATATTTTAAAATAGTTCATATTTGCAAAACACTTTGAAATTTGTGAAATATTCTCTAAACATTATTTCATTTAAATCACAACAATCCTATGAGCTTTGTGTTATAAGTATTTTGTTCCCATTTTTTTAAATGAGGAAATTCAGTTTCAAGAAGATTGTGACTCCATCGTGAAACAGTAGCTGTTTATTGTTTAGTGTCATGTCAGAGTCTCTAAGCCATTTTGGGATTTTCTTAGCAGATATTCCAGTGGCTTGCCATTTTCTTCTCTGGATCATTTTACAGATGAGAAAACTGGGGTAAACAGAGTTAAGTGAGTTGTCTACAGTCACACATGTAGTAAGTGTCCAAGGCCAGATTGGAACTCAGGAAAAAAACTAGACTCCTTCATTAAACAAATTAATGACTATCAAAGGAATAATTAGAAATCTGAAGTTATGAATCACTACATCCAGCCCTGCTGACCAGGTTAGTTTCCATAAAGAAAAGAGAAGGGGCAGAAGAGAGAGTAATTGTTCCTCAGCAAAATATTACTATTTCCTACTACTCTTTTTTCTATATTCTATATCTTTTATGAGGTGATGATTTTTCTTCTTTTTAAGGTGATGTCTTAATTTTATTTCTTGTTATCTAATTCTGTCCTAGTAAGTACATTTACGTAAAAAATTATAACCAAGATGAACCTTGATGGAGAATAGTATCATAGAAACTATGAGTGATCAAAGTATTTCTTGAGTATAAATTAAAGATTGTAAAATATGCCTAGGGTTCAATGCACTTTTTAAAGAACCTAGAGTAGTTTACTCAACTGTGCAATTTTGCACAATATTTATTTTCCATTTTTCATTCTTCCTAACTTTTTCTCAAAGACATTTTTCACAGGTATCTTATGAACAATATTAAATAACTAGGAAAGTTTGGTTGCCTGAGGGGCTGAGATACTTAATTTCCTGAAGGGCTTGATGACCCCTTGAGCTCTTTGAATAATGAAATTTTATTATCTCACAACACACTCTGCATGTGGTTATTTTAATCTTTGTTCTAGGCGTTATTTGTAGTTAAAGTCTTTATTTTGAGGAAAGCAGTTTATTACTCTAATTGTTAAGTAATACCTTTTAGCCCATTTCCTTCACAGCATTGTGATTTTTTAATTCTTCTCTTGGAATGCCATATTATGTCAATACAAGATAAGATTATAAAATATGCATATATATTATGACTTTAAGATCAACAGTAATGACTTTGAAAATTGGCTCAGACATTGGACATAGAGATATGAATATTCAGAAACAGAGGAATAGAGAAGGGCATAGGTTTTTAGATGGATAATAAGACTAAGGTTCAAGTCCTGCCTCTCATGCATACTAGCTAAGTGACTGTGAAGAAGTCACTTGAACTCTCAGTACCCTAGAACAAAATTTCCACAGTGGGATTTTTCTACATTAGTTCTAATCTCTCTCCTTATTAAAAAAAAAGATGTTCCACATTTAATAAAGATCTTCTTAATAGCATTTTAAATGACTTAACTTATTTATTGGCTTTTTTATTTATTTATTGTTTACCAGATTTCTTTTATTTTTCAATTTCTTTTTTAAACATTTATTAATATTTATTTTTTTAGAAAAGTTAACAAGGTTACATAATTCATGTTCTTACTTTCCCCTTCACCCTTGAGCTCTCCCCCACCCATGAATGATGCGCATTTCCACTGTTTTTAACATGTGTCATTGATCAAGACCTATTTCCAAATTGTTGATAGTTGCATTTATGTGGTAGTTTCGAGTCTACATCCCCAATCATGTCCGCCTCAACCCATGTGTTCAAGCAGTTGTTTTTCTTCTGTTTCCACTCCTGCAGTTCTTCCTCTGAATGTGGGTAGCGTTCTTTTCCATAAATTCCTCAGAATTGTCCTGGGTCATTGCATTGCTGCTAGTACAGAAGTCCATTGCATTCTATTTATGATAGTGTATTGGTCTCTGTGTACAATGTTCTTCTGGCTCTACTCCTTTCACTCTGCATCAATTCCTGGAGGTCTTTCTAGTTCACATTGTTTACCAGATTTCTAACACAAAACTATTGTGGAAACAGTCTGAAACAATATTGTTGCCTCAAGCAATATTGTCAGAGGATTTGGTGTTACCTCATGTTCAACTCAATGACCCCAATTTGGATTTTATTGGCAAAGATACTAGAGAACAGATACTCTATTACTTGCCATTTCCTTCTCCAGCTCATTTTACAGATAAGAAAATTGAAGCAAACAGGACTGAAAGACTTAACAGTAGTCACACAGTTAGTAAATGTCTCAGGTCTTCCTGATTATGGGTCCAGCACTCTACCCTCTAGCTGTCAGAAAATAGTATCAACAATATTATAAAGTTGGTTAACTATGTCTTCAGTCACCATTGTTCATTGTTTGGCTTCTCAAATATCCAATTCATAACTTGGTCATTTAAGTCCTTTAATTATATTACCTTTTATTAGATCAGTTTCTTTGGCCAATATCTCATTGCTTTTGATATTTTAATTTCTCTCTTTCACAGAAAAAATCTCAACTATCCTAGATTCTATCCCCTCAAGGCCTTAGTTTTCAAATTCTTTTCAGGCAAAAATCAAAGCTTTTGCAGCAATAATTAAGCTCATATTTGTACTTTATGGATTTATAGACTATAAACCAATTTTCTTTCCTAGTCAGAATATCATAGCCACAAATTTTCTTTCATTCCTTATGGATGCAGAATTATTTAACCTAATTTGAACTATTTTTCTTAGGTGTTACATCTCTTCTTAGATACTTTGAGGATCTTTTTAATTTTAACATTAAAGTTTTGGAGGTTGACAACTAGATTTTTTTGAATTTAGTATTCTCTCTTTTAGATTCCTGTAAATAATATTATTTGCTTATGTTGTTTCTAGTATTTTATGCATTTTTACTCACTAAATTATTATATTCTAGCATTTTTCTTCATCATTATTTTTCTGAGGGACCAGGACTTCTCCTTTCCATCTCCTTTCTTCCTTATTTCTATTTTCTCTTTTTTCCCTCTTCTTTTTTTTCCCCCCAAAAACCTATGACGTTGTCTCCTAAGGAGTGGTTTCAATATATATTGGAAGAGGGCATATCCATACAGACAAAACTACAAATCTTTGGGATTAATGATGTAGAAAGAGGTATGTGTTAGGGGTATGACCTGATATCAGCACCTTGTTAATTCAGGTTTGACAGTGGGATGAAATCAAGTCCTCATATATCATAGAAGAGTTAGTAAAAGGAGATTGACTTAGCCCTTGCTTAGGAAGACTATATAGTTTTATTTTGCTGAGGAAGAATTACTCAACCCTTTGCTTTTTCTCTTCTTTATATAGAAATTAATCTGGTCATCAGAGCTGTATATAATGATTCCTTTGGTCTTTGAGTATTCTCCTAGTCATCAGCCTCATGCAAGTGGGACCTTTTATGCCCCTAGGTTATGAGGTAGCCTTGCTAACACAATGAGATACTACAAGAAAGCAGTATCAAGGGAAGGACAGCTTGAGCTTTTTTCCCATCCCCAGGCCAGTCAAGTCTCAGCTTTGACACCTTTTTAAAAAGTCTAGCTAATTCATATCATGGGGCAGGGGGCTACCTAGCAGAAACTGGTTCTATCACTATATAGAAGGAGATACAAAGATGTATAAGAAAAAATCCCTATCCTCAAAGAACTTAGATTGTATTAAGGGGTGAGAGTCTAGAATATGCATGGAAATCAATCAGAAGAAAACACAGTGTCCATTCAATTCTATTTGAGAGGCATTTATTAAGTATCAACTGGATCCATTTTAAGTACTGGGATTAGTAAAGTACAAGGGAAACAATATCTGACCTCAATGAGTTTATATTTTACTGAGGGGAAATAACATTTACCCACATTAGTAAATACAAAGTAATTTCCAAAGTTGAAGCCTTCATAACTGAGGAATTCTCAAGAACTGTAGACTGTAAAGCAAGTTCTGACTAACCAACTATAAAATTACCCAGTGATGATTTCAGAAAATATGAGCATCAGAATTCATCTGGGTTTCTGAAAGACTGGAAGAATCTAAATACATTATATAAAATTAGACAAAAACTTAAAATATAATTACATTCTCATTCTCTCTCTTTCTCTGTCTCTGTCCCTCTGTCTCTCTCTGTCTCAGTCTCTCTCTCTCTGTCTGTCTCTCTGTCTCTGTCTCTCTGTCTGTCTTTGTCTCTCTGTGTCTGTCTGCCTGTCTCTCTCTCTCTCTCTCTCTCTCTCTCTCTCTCTCTCTCTCTCTCTCTCTCACCCTCCACATAATCAAATTTTGGAGCTGGCCAGATTATCTCATCCAGTCTTAACATTTTATGAATAAGGAAGTTTATTACTTTATAAATAAGGAAGCTGAGGCCTGAAAGGTTACTTTATTTGCCCAAGTCCCCAGGGTGAGTGAGTAACAGTATTGGATACTAAATCCTGCTTTTCTGATTCCTAGATGAATGTTCTTTCCACCTACACACATTCACATAGATATCAAAGGGATTTATAGAAGTTTTGCTTATCAATAAAGAACACTTTACTGTCCAAGTACACTGGACTGGGATTAAGGGGATAAAATTCCCTTGTATTCAGAAATAGTTCTCTCTGGGAGGTAATAAATTACTCCTCACATTTGCAAATTATGTAATAGAAACTTCAAAAGAAGTAGATCTTAATTTATGGTTGTTTTTCCCAATGTGACTAATAGAATCTTTTATAACTGGGCTCAAGAGACAGGATAAATGAGGCAAACTTTTCATGGATTTAGAATGTTTCATTTGAATAGCTATAGCAAGTTGTGATACACTAAATCCACTTTTTATTTGTTTGATGTTATTGGCTTGGAAAATAGCATCAAAACTGCAACTCCACCACAATGCAATCCATGGAATGAGTATCCCAGCCAGCATTCTAAATGTTAGCTTAATTACTTTCCTATATTCTAACTTTAAATACATGGCTTCTTTCTTACCTGAACTTCAGAAAATGTTTCAAACAATTTCTTCAGAGAAACAGATCCCTTGTGAAACCTTCAGTAAAATATTGTTTTTATTTGAACATGCAATAGAGTTAGACTTTTACACTTCCTGTAATTGTTCATTTCATAAGGGAAGTTGCTCTTTAATGCTGACCTCAGAAAACTCTCTGAAATTGAATGTGTACTCATTGGAGCAGAATTAGCCACTTAATCTCCCCAGTTCTCAATATATTCCTCTGTAAATTAAGAGCACTAAAGTAGATAATCCTTTTAAATTAGGCAGTATTTCAAATTATCCCATAAATAAATCTTCATTAAGTAAGTACTCAACTATGTGCTGGAGACTGCTAAAAAAACACAATAGAAAGAACAAAAACAATCTTTGTCCTCAAGGAACTTACAGTCAAATGGGAAATAAGATGTATAGAAATAGGCAAACATACAGATGGAAGGTAATCTTAGAAGGGATGGCAGCAATAATTGGAAGAACCCCAATATGGACTCCTGGAAGGGACATTTGAGCTGCATCATTAAAATATTGATGATTCAGAGGTAGCAATGAGAAGGGAATTCATTCAAAATGTGGCAGGGCTATACTAGGTACTGGAGATACAAAGACAAAAGTGAAACACTCTATGCCCTCAAGAAGCTTAAATTCTAACAGTTTCTAAATTTACTCCAAAGTTTTCTATTGCTTTTGCAACTGCTCTTTAGGCAACATAAAATAAAAACATAAAATCTTTCTGTTGGATACAAATGGTTGTTCACAGTTTAGTACTTGCCAAGCTACAACCCTACGCCTGGAGAAGGCTGCATATGCAATTCTTTAAGTAAACTGAAGAGGAAAAAACAATTAAATAATTTTAATTAACTATCAGAATATTAAAAAAAAAAAAGAAACAGTACATTGAAAGAAGGAAATTTTGTGGTGCAGAGAATGTGAACCTGAGACTCAAAATACTTTCATTCTAGTCTGAACTTTACCTCCTACTAGCTTCATGGAATAATGTAGGCTTACCTTAAAAAAATATATCTCTATGCCTTAGTTTCCCCAACTTTAAAGTAGAAATAACAATCTTTATACAAGTGGTTCTTATTAACGAGAATGATGACTCCTGTGAAGTTTTTGAATTATTTAAATTTTAACTGCACCTTTCTATTGGAAGAGAGACAATTAATACATTTTATTAAGCATAGATTCAATAATTTTAATCTGAATGCTTATGAACATATATGGGATTCATTATTCACACTAATCAAAACCACACTTATTACTAACCTCACCAGGAGAATTGTGAGGAAAGCACTTTTTGTAGCTATAAAACACTTTAAACTCATAAAATGTATTTAGAAAGAAAGGAGAAATTGATGAATAATAGAAGTATTTGTCAATTCAATTGATTTTTTTTCTAGGAGTACAAGGGTCCAGATCTTTCATTTATGTGTTATACTCCCATCTTTGAAACTCCCTCCACTGATGTACCTCAAGCACTTTTTTGTAACTTAAAATATTGGAGAATTACCTGAAGTTTTGAGAGATAAAATATCATAAAGCCAGGATATGTCAAAGGCAGGATTTAAATCAATTTCTTCCTTACTCCAAATCCAGTCCTGCATCAGATTTATCAATGATGTCAAAGAAAACGGCAATCACTAAACATAAGAATCCTGGTGAGTGCACATTGACCTAGAAAATCAAAAATTAATATTATCCCTTCTGTTGCATTTTTATTTATTTTATGATATATTTTCACATGGTATTTTAATCAGGTTCCAGATGCTCTTGGGAGTGTTTTGAGCCAGAATCAACCTCTGTTTTTTAAAAATATCTGTGGATTATATCATGCTATCTCTCTATTTAGATTTGAAAGGCGAATGTGACCAGATCTGTAATTTTGCTGGATTAGGGAACTTTCACTAAAGAGATTCTTGCTTATAATAAATATATGCGGCTACTATGTAATTTATCTTCTTACACTGTTACTTGAGGCTCTGCTATTTGAAGTGACTTGCCCAGGAAAACAACGACATTATAAATCAGATGCAGGGCTTAAATTCAGGTCTTTTTGACCTGGAAAACAGATCTTTATCCGTAAGGTACTCCATCTCCTGGATCTGAGCATTATCATGCCTAGAATGCCCTCCTTCCTGTCTTTGCCTCTTGGCTTCCCCATCTTCTTTTTAAACCCAATTAAAATGCTTTCTCCTACAGGAAGCCATTCTTTTTTTTTTTTTTTAAACCCTTGTACTTCGGTGTATTATCTCATAGGTGGAAGAGTGGTAAAGGTGGGCAATGGGGGTCAAGTGACTTGCCCAGGGTCACACAGCTGGGAAGTGGCTGAGGCCGCAGGAAGCCATTCTTAATGCCATTAATTCTAAAGCATGTTTCTTTTTGTACATAGCTATTTGCATGCTACCTCATTTAACTATGAACTCTATGAAAGTAGGGATTCTCATTTGTCTTTGCATCCCTATTTCCTAGCATATTGTAGACACTTAATAAATTGAATGACATCCCACCTGCCTCATATTTTTTTTAATTTTTTTTTTTAATTTTAAACCCTTAACTTCTGTGTATTGACTTATAGGTGGAAGAGTGGTAAGGGTAGGCAATGGGGGTCAAGTGACTTGACCAGGGTCACATAGCTGGGAAGTGTCTGAGGCCGGATTTGAACCTAGGACCTCCCATCTCTAGGCCTGGCTCTCAATCCACTGAGCTACCCAGCTGCCCCATTGCCTCATATTTTGATATTGTAAATGAATATAAGTATTGATATTTCATAAAACTTTAGAGGGTATATTCAAAGTCTCATTGCAGTTTTGTGTACTATATTTCTTTTTTAATTAATTTGATTATTAACTAATTAATAGTTACAGGACTCTTGTTCTTTCCCTCCCTTTCCCCCAAGTCCCATCCCATTGCCAATGAGCAATTCCATTGGGTTTTACATGTGTCATTGATCAAGAACTATATTTTCATATTATTAATATTTGCAACAGAGTGATCGTTTAGAGTCTACATCCCCAATCATATCTCCATTGATCACATATTTTTCTTTTGAATTTCTGCTCCCACAGTTCTTTCTCTGGATGTAGATAGTGTTCTTTCTTAAAAGTCCCTCAAAATTGTCCTGGATCATTGCTTTGCTGCTAGTAGAGAAGTCCATTACAATCGATTGTACCACAGTGTATCCATCTCTGCTGTACTATATATTTCTGAAAAATACATCAGAGGCCTCAATGTATTTTACCTCCCATTGTATAGACCAGTGATTCCCAAAGTGGGTGCCACCACCCCCTGGTGGGTGCTACAGCGATCCAGGGAGGCGTTGATGGCCACAGGTACATTTGGGGGTGGCAAATAACTGTAAAGGGGAAAAGATAGTATGTGACAGGGGGTGCTAAGAAATATTTTTTTCTGGAAAGGGGGTGGTAAGCCAAAAAACTTTGGGAACCACTGGTATAGACCAAATTTTGTATAGATATACACTAATAATTGTGGAATCTATTGATCAATCAAAATGCTTTTATTTCTTATCAAACTCATAGACATCTACATATATTTGTTTATATATGTATATATAGACATATATAGAGAGAGACATATGCATGTGTACATGTATGTGTAATAGCCTAATTTTTACCCCTTGTAGTTCCAGATCTTTCTAAATTGTGATCTGCTTTCTTGCTTATTTCAACTTTCACTGATAATCTTGAAGTCTCTCAGCTGATTAATCTTATTAATTTTCACTGCACCATTAGATAAACTTTGAAGTTACAATAACGTTAGACTGATTTCCCAATGGCCAGATAGACTGAAGGAGTTACTTTCATTAGTAAAACCTTGAGAGTTATTTTCCTGTCATGTTCCTCTTTCTCAGAAAAGTAAAATAAGAAAAAAATTCAGTTGTTTGAGGGCTTAAGTTAAGTTCTGTTTAATTCAGATCTACTATAAGACTCTGTGGCTAGTAGCCATGCTAATGCAGGTATTGATAGAACTCTTCTGGGTAAAAGTAGCTGAATATTGGGATGCAAGAAAAATAGTATACTAATATTTTCCATGAATTAGCCCAGCATTCAAATTAACTTCAATTCTGACTCAAAAATAAACCCTTCCTTCCCTTCCTCCAAAGAACTCAAGATATTACACATTCTTTATGATCTGAAACATTTATTAAGCATACATTTGCATAGGATTTGTACATTTCTCAAACCACATCAATAATACCTCAAAATGGAAATAACAGGAGAGCAAGAAAAAAGGGGGGAGAAGAAGGAGGAGGAGGAGAAGAAGTAGGAGAAGAAAGAGAAGAAGGAGTAGATGATGATGACGAAGACAATGTTGACAATGACACAGGAAAGGAGAAAAGAAAGAAGGGAGAAAAAAAGAAAAGGAGATTAAAAATTAAAAAAGAGAAAAAGAAAGGAAGGGAAAGTAAGGGAAGGGAAAGAAAGAAGAAGAAAGGAAGAAAGAAAGAAAGAAAGAAAGAAAGAAAGAAAGAAAGAAAGAAAGAAAAATCTGAATGACAATACAGCTTTTATCCTTTCACAGATACTAGAAGTTGTGCCATAAAGCCAAGAATCAATGAATCATATAGTTGGTTGGAGTAATGTACCTTGAAGATAATTGAATCCACTCTACATCATAGAGATGGAAACCTAGTCCCAATATTGCCATGACTGGCATGAGAAATATAAGCAATGAATTAATTTATTTTATATGAATGAATTCAGTGAAATAGAGTTTGTAAATTGTTAACAATTATCTACATGAAGATAAATATTCAGTTGAATGCTTTTCGTTTTCAGTTGGTTGTCTAACCGTTGTCTCATTAGAATATTAACTCTGGGAGGCAGTGGATTGAGGTGACTTAGTAGATTGAATTAGTCTTAGGGACAGGAGGTCCAAGGTTCAGATCTGGCCCCAGACACTTCTTAGCTGTGTGACCCTGGGCAAGTCACTTAGCCCTCATTGCTGAGCCCTTACTGTTCTTCTGCCTTAGAACCAATATACAGTATTGATTCTTAGACAGAAGGTATGGATATATAATTATAGATATATAGATATATTGATATAGATATATTAACTCCATAAAGGCAGGAACTTTATCTTTTCTGTGTATCTCCAGGCCTTTGAACAATTCTTAACACACAAAGAAAACTCACTAAAATGTGTTATTTTTGTTCTTAAATAGACATAACAGTGGAGATTTAGGCAGTTTTAAAGGGCACATGATGATAATGACTATTTATAAAGAATTTTAAAGCTTACAAAGTGCTTTATACATATTTTTCCACCTATTTCTTGTTTAATTTAATTTAATTAAAAATTCCACTTGTTTAATTAGTACATTTATTATTTTGCCTATTTTATAGTTGATGAAATAAGCTCAGAAAATTTTACTCATTTATTCATTGTAACAGCTAATGGTTCAGTAGCTGAATCTGAACACAGACCTTCACTGTTTCTGAATAGAAATCTAAAATCAATGTGTTCAAAACATAAAACATTATTTTTTTCCTACATTCAACTTTCCTTCTATCCTTTTTTAATCTCTATAAATTTATCTGACAATTGTCCCAATTGCCCACATACGTAACTAGAGAATTGTTCTTCAATCTCCTTCATTCCATATATTCAATCACTCACAAATTTCATTAATTTTAAATCCACAGCATCCCTCGTATCCATCCTCTTCTCTCTACTTACATAGCTACTAGAGTCGTGGTGGTGGTGGTGATGGTAGTGGTGGTTGTTCAATCATTTCAGTTGTATCTGATTCTACAGGACCTCATCTGGAGTTTTCTTCTCCTCTAGCTCATTTTACAGATGAGGAAACTGAGCCAAAAAGGTTAAATATTTGCCCAGGGCCATAATTAGTAAATGTCTGAAACTGCATTTGAACCCAAGTCTTCCTTACTCCAGGCTTGGCACTCTATCTACAACTACTACATCTACTTAACTGCCCCAACATATAGTTATTACATGTAGTTTACCTGAATTTAATCCCTTATTACCTCTAACCTAGACTATTTCTGTGATCCCCAAATTCATCTCTCTCAAATCTCGCTCCCCTCCTTTCATCCTTCTTTGAAATACTAGAGTAATGCCACAAAAGCACAAATCAGCCCGTGTATCTCCCCTGATCATTGAACTTCAGTAATTCCCTATGACTTCTAGAATAAAATATAAACTTCTCTGGCACTTAAAGTCATTTACAAGGTCACCTGACATTACAAGTTTTATTGTATGCTGCTACTTTATATATCTTCTCCATCCCAATCAAACCAATCTTCTTGCTGCCCTTCACATATGACAATCCACCTCTTGTTTCTAAGTCTTTGTACAGGACTCAATGCTTAAAATGAATGCCTTCCATCTACTATTTCTTAGAATCTCTAGTTTACTTAAAAGCTTAACTCAAGTACTTCATCATTCTGTATTAATTTATCTTTATTCCTCTAGTCTTCTCCATTTACTTCACAAATTATCTTGTACTTATTTTGTATGTATTTGCAATCTGGGGTCCAAACTGGATTGTTTGTACATTGCTTTTTCACTGGTGTAGAGAATTATTATTCCATAATTTCTACCTGTGTGAGGGAGCCAAGCCATATGAAAGTGGTGAAAAAGAAATCTCCCTGTCTTGTGTGGTCAGATGAAGACTTTGTGCACTTCAAATGAGGATTTGTACTTCTCGCTGGTGTCCTAAGAGCATCCTTGGAACAGAAAACAGAATCGGTTACATTAGGGCACAGATTAAAGGTAAAGGTTACAAGATTCTATGAAGAAACCAGGAAAAAAAAATGTTCTGGAACTAAGGAGAATAATATGAGGGTTCAATGAAAAGAAGAAAAGGATTTCAAGCAAAAGGTTTTCCAAGGAGACTTCTGGCCAAGATGAATGGAGACAGGGTGCTGAGTTCCCAAAATCTTA
This sequence comes from Gracilinanus agilis, assembly GCF_016433145.1. NCBI lineage: Eukaryota > Metazoa > Chordata > Mammalia > Didelphimorphia > Didelphidae > Gracilinanus > Gracilinanus agilis. The sequence continues at coordinate 176,757,397 of NC_058134.1, forward strand.
CTTCAACAAAAACCTTAAAAATTTCTAATAGACTAAATAATATTCAATAAAAATATAGTAATTGGCTTCTTCTTCATCAGAACTGCAAAAGGAAAAGAAACAAACAGAGAAACAAAGAAAGAAGCAAAGAAATGAAAAAAGGAAGAAAGAAACAATGAAAGAAAAAAGAAAGGTCAGTGAGAAATCCATGGGATCCACAACAAAGCCAATAGTAGCACAGGCAAACACATGAATCCTCATTATTCAAACAAATATATCTCTGTCTGGAGACAAAAAAAGCTCAGAGCTTACCTGAAAAATCCCTAGGACGCCTATAATCCATTTCAAAATCATTGTCAGTCATAAGAGCAGTGGTGAACAGTACAGGTATGGGAAGGACCGACACAAGTTTTTTCTAACCAAGACTACCCTTCAAATTCTCTGGCACTCTATCCTGAGATGCTATAAAAAGTTCTGAAGATCCAGCACTCCAAATTTCAAAAATCAAAGAGGTAGAGGTCAGAGCAAGATAAAATATGGCTTATCATACCTCCCAAAAGTATATTGCTGAGGATCAAAGTAGAGGTGAAAAAGACTGGCTCTAATGCAAAATATAAATTCAGGAAATAAAGCTATAGGGAATAGTAAATCAAAGAAAGTATCGCTTATATCAAAAAATAATTGCAAATATAGAAATGACCAAAGGAAAATGCTATAACATCTCAAGCAGAGGAAAAAAGTGATTTCTACCCTGACTATCTAATTACCTAGGTAAAATATAAAAAGAGATACAAAATGATATAAAAGAATTTGGGTAGGAAAATAAAAGCTTAGAAGAGAAACTGATAAACATTAACCAAGTTATATATTCCTTGGAAAGTAGAATAGACACAGCAGAAATCAATAACTCAATGTGGGAGGCAGAACTTACTATTAGAATAGATCAAAAGATTGAAAAAAGGTAATAAATGTGTATTTATATGCATATACATATATAAGATATCTGATTTTTTTAAGTTCACATGAAGACCATGTGAAAAAGAGATAACTTCAGAATCACAAGATTCCATGATCATCATTATAAAAAAAATCTGGACATTTTTTCAGGAAATCGTATCTTTTAGAAATCAGATTTCTAGGGGGCAGCTGGGTAGCTCAGTGGATTGAGAGTCAGGCCTAGAAATGGGAGGCCCTAGGTTCAAATCTGGCCTCAGATACTTCCCAGCTGTGTGACCCTGGGCAAGTCACTTGACCCCCATTGCCCACCCTTACCCACTCTTCTACCTATGAGCCAATACAATGAAGTTAAGGGTTTATTAAAAAAAAAGAAATGAGATTTCTAGATCTGTTAGAACTAAAAGACAAAGTGAAAAGAGAAAGTATTAACCAATTAGTTCTTAAAAGTAATTATTTTTGAAAATTCCTAGAAATGTAAGAATCAAAATCCAGAGTTCCAAGATAAAAAGATAAAACATTGCAAACAAACATTCAGAAAAAAAATAGTTCAAGAACTAAGGAACTATTGTCAGGATTATTTGCAACTTCTAGTAAAAACAAGAGGAAGTTTCGGAATATAATATTCCAAAAGGTTAATAATGTAGCTTAGAATCAAGAATAACTCACCCTTTAAGTCTAAATGTAATCATTTTAGGGGAAAAATTAACCTTCAATGGAAGAAAAGACTTTCAAATATTTTTGATGAAATGGCCAAGATGAGTAGGAATTTTAAAATACAAAGAGCACTCAAGAGAACCTGGAAAGTTATATTTTTTGAGGGGGCTATAGGATGATGTATAAGGGGAAATGAATTTAATTTCATTCCAATAGTCAATCTAAAATAACTTCAAAGCCCTCTTATAATATTGAAAGTGTTTAGGGAAAGGGAAAAAAAAACAGAGGTCCTTTGGGCAAGGAATGGATTGGTTCTATTCCAAAGCTTTAAAGAAGAAATAGTAAAGAGACAGCAAAAGAAATACTCTAATGTAGAAAACAGGAAGAAAGATGTTCAGCTTTCTAATTCTAGGAAGAAACAAAGGAGGAGGGAAGAGGGAGAGAGACAGAGTCAGAGAGACAGAGACAGAGACAGAGAGACAGAGACAGAGACAGAGAGACAGAGGAAGGAGGAAGAAGTCTGTGTGAAGTGGTTGACACTTGCTTGTCTCTTCAAATTGGGTGGCCTATCAGGAATAGGGGGAAGATATTTGAAACAATGATAGCAAAGTGTTTTAAAGGAAAATAATTGAGGAGCAAACTTTGGATATGTTAGACCCTATTATAATATTCATACTTGAAAAATTCCTTGAAAAAGTTACATATGGTTTCTGTCTTCCTATTACCAAGGCTAAGAGGCAGCATAGTGGATAGAGTGGGCCTGGAGTAAGGAAAACCTGGGTTCAAAACTGGATTCAGACCTTTCCCAGCTTTGTGAGACTAGAAAAGTCACTTAACTTCTGATGGCATGACAAAAGGATTCACTGTATCTACTGGAGAAGGAAACGACAAACTACTCCAACATTCTTGCCAAGAAAACACCATAGAAAGTTATGGTCCATGGGGTCATGAACAGTTGGACACAACCAAATGACTGAACAACAACATTACCAGAGCTGGGTAGGATTTGCCCTTTTGAAAAGTTCTAATATATTTTCAAGAAGGGATTTTACTAAGAGGGTGACCTTCACATTCTCACCCACACTTCCTTCAGAACTTTCTCAGTTTGCATCATCCTTTAGCAAAGCGGAGCAGATCAAAAATGTGATGCTATAATTCATACGTAGACTCATTTTTATATGAGTTTTTCTGCTATAAAGTACAAAAGCGCATGAATTGTTCATTTAGTCACTGAAATGAAGTAAATAAGTTGGTGTGATGAGTTTTCAATTTTTTAATTCCCCCCCTAGCATTTGCAAAAAGTATTTCTATAAAAGAGAGGTTTTACTTCCATCTCTACTCGCTATTGGCTATTTGTTGTCTGAAAATGAAGATTAAACAAAACTTTGACCAAGGGAAACATTTACTTGGTTAATATAAATGTGATAAGCATGAAATCATCGGCTTTTATACAAATTTCATTAGAATGATTTTCAAACCTATTAATATAATCTCATGAAATTTATGTAGGTTGTTCTTCTAAGGTGATAAAATTGCTTTATGATATCTTCTTTTTCCCCTTTATGATATTTGACCAAACCTGGATTTTTTCTTTGATTATCACCAGTAAGCAAGAGGAAATACTCATGTATGAAGTTTCCTGTTTAACTTTCTTTCAAGATCCAGGAAAATACTATCAACAGATAACAAAACCTTGTATTTTTTTTTCATTTTATTCAACTAACCATAGGGGGGAAAAACACAAGCAAAATTTATCAGAGGCATTATCAGACTAATTTGCCACCTTTTGGTGAAGAAAGTAATTTATATTCTTAGAACACTGCAGAAATTTGCCATTACAATCACTCCCACCATCCTCCTCCTCCTCCTCTTCCTCTACCTCGTCCTCCTGTCCTCATCCTCATCTTCTTTCATCTCCTCTTTCTCTCCTCCTCCTCTTCGTCAGAATCATTGTTTATATTCCAAACAGAAATATACAGCAGTTCCATTTTATGACAATTTTTAATTTGTGCACATGGCCATGAATGAGTAGGTAGATATGGCAAAGAAATTTGCACATTTCCTGATAGGTGTTAAATTAAAACTTTAAGACTTCCTGGAGTGTCACATTCTTATCTCCTTCCCCATCTTCCTCTAAATCTCTTTTTTCTACGTGAGCATGAATGACAGAAATAGACTTCCCCTTGTGCACATGACCAAGTAGCATAGCATATGCAAACACACTCAGGAATTTACTTATTTTACAACAAAGAAGAAAAAACAACTATATTTGATGCATATAATATACACAATTATCATCAAAAAGAATATATATTTCCAAGATAACTTAAAAATGCCCATCACTATTTTTATATTATTATATTTCTGCCTCTTATATTTAAGGTATAAACACAGATGTATAGATATTTAGCTTTATATGGCTAATTGTGTTAAATGGATGCTTTCTATGCCTTATATGGCTAGTTGTGCTGAAGAGATGCTCTTAAGCCAGCTGGTTGCTCACAAAGAGAAACTTCAATCCATGGCCACAAACCTTTTGCAAATGTATGCTATTAGTCATAAAGAGTACAGAGCAATAAATACAGGGAGCTTGGGTTAAACACATGTACCCCTTCTCCAGCTCCAGCTTCTTAACTCTGAAATTCCTCCATTTCCTCAGACCCTGCTGAGAATCTAAAATCACCTAGCCCTTTCCAGATAGATCACTTACTCCATTACCTACATTCGGGCTGCCCCTACAGAACCTGTGGAATATTATCATTGGACTAGATATGAGAAGGTGGGCTAGAACTTGGTTCCTGGTACAGCCACAACTACACAGTAATTCCTAAATTTGTGATCATTTGATAAAAACCGAAATAGATGAGAATCTTCCTCTAGGCTATAGGCTTACTGATAAATCATAGGAATTTTCTGAAGACCTTAAATAAGAGGATGAATAAAGAATGTGGAGTCTGAAGACCTGAGTTTGAATCTCACCTCTACTAATTGCATGACTTCAGATATCATGTAACCATCCTGGTCTCAGCTTCCTCATGACAATAAGGGGGAAGCGAGATTTGCCTTATGCAGTAAAGGTTTTTGTGAGGATTAAATGGAAAAGGCAGCTTGGTATAGTGGATGCATTTCTGGACACTGAGTCAGGAAAACATGAGTGCAAATCCTCCCTCAAAATTCACTAGTTGTGTCATCGTAGGCAAATCATATACCTTGTCTCAGGATGATTTTATTCATTTATAAAATCGGGACAATAATACTCACCTATCTTATGGGATTGTTGAGGACTCAAATGAAAAGCAACAACCCCAAAGTGCTAAGTAGATGCTAGCTTTTATTGTTATTATTATAATTTATTATGTGATTGTGATTTATAAATTCTAGAGCACTACAGATAATGTAAGAAACTGCTCATAGAAGGAATTGAATAAGCAAGTGTGATCAGTGTAAATGTAGTAATTCAAATATAAATGGGAATAATTTTCATTTCATTGTAGTTAAAGGTTATAAATCATTTATCCACCATACAATTTATGGAGGAGGAAACTAAAAGCCAAAATAATTAATGTTTGGCCAAGCTGCTAAGTGTTTGGAGACAAAGATTCAAACCCATAGAACCTGCACCACTCTTCCATAGTCTCTGTTCTAATTCTGACTTTATAGATAGAAGTAAAACATCACTAAAGTAGTGGCAAGGGAAAGAGATATGGGGGCAATTTAATGTAATTCCTCTCTCCACCCCAGAAAAATTATGAGGAAAACACAGATGAATCACATCTACCACTAAAATCACTGCTTTTGTCAATGTTGCCATGACTCATTTGTCACTTCCCACTTCATTTAAATGACTCCCTTTAAGTGATAGAAACTTAGTGGTATACATTTTGAGCTGCAAAAGGGATTTCAGAAGCCCTGTAATTTGCTCCCTTTGTTTGTGAGTAAGTAAACTGAGGCTCACTGTGGTGATTCACCCATGGTTGTGAAAGATAAAATAAACAGGGGAACTCGATGTTAAACCAAGGCTGTGAGGTGAAGCAGTCCTTCTCCTTGGCAGGCAACATCTGTTCCACTTCACGTGCTACCACCTTCATATCATATATTGTCCGTGCTAGAGGTCTCTGGGAGATTCACAAGCCTTAGCACTTGTTATTAGTAAACGCTCCAGAGCCTACCAGGTAGGTCCATTTAGAGGCCACTAAAAAAACAACTCATTCCTGAAGTTCTCAGATAAACTCATCAGAAAGTGGTCGGCTATAATGTGAAACCAAGGAAAGAACAGAGAGTGTGACAGTATTGAAGGAGAGCAGCAGACAGGTAGAGACAACTCGGTGTTTTATGACAGCTGGAAGAAGTAAAATCCACATCAATGTTGTTATTGTTGTTCACTTATGTCCAACTCTTCTGGACCCCATAGGAGGTTTGTTTGGCAAAGATAGTCAAGTAGTTTGCCATTTTCTTCTCCAGCTCATTCATACAAATGAAGAAACTATGGCAAACACAGTTAAGAGACTTACCCAGGGTCACCAAGTGAGTAAATGTGTGAAGTCACTTTTGAACTCAGACCTGGCACTCTATACACTGCCACCATCTTGCTGCCCAAATTATTCATGAGTTTATATAAATAGGAACAGTTTTTAATGAGTTAATCATGTTTAAAAAAAAGGAATATTGTTGTTTAGCCATTTTTTAGTTATGTCTTACTTTTTGTCTTTAGTTATGTCTTACTTTTCCTTACTTACTTTCCTCACCTTGGCTTTTCTTGGCAAAGATATTGATGTGGTTTACCATTTTCTTCTCCAGCTCATTTTACAGATCAGGGATAAATTATTTACTCAGAGTCACAGAGCTAGTAAATGTCTGAGGCCAGATTTGAACTGAGATCTCCCTGATTCTAAGGTTCAATTCTCTATCAGCCATACCACCTAGATGTCCCCCCATAACACATGTATACATATTCCTACTAACCTAAAAATGGGTTGTAGAGATCCAAAGTAATTTGAGCTATTCCAATTTGGAATATTCCCCCCCAAAAGTGTGTGTGTATGTATACACATGTATATACATGCATATACATAAATATATATATTTAAATATATGCGTATATTATAAATACATAGATAGATACATATGTACATACATAGATACATAACTAATAAATCCTTGAATATCAGATTTCTTTTTTTTGGTAATCATTCAAACCATAATAAGACAATACATTTCATCCAGTCAGGAAATGAAAGGCATTTTTAGGAAATTGAGTCCTCATCAGAGAAAGTTCATAGGACAACAGTGACAATATCACAACCTTCCTCATAAATAAGAAGAACTCACATTGTAGCAATTTAACCAGTCCTTAGAACAAATAAATGATAAAATGAAAAATAGACGCCAGTCTAGGCAAGCTGCTTTTTCACATCCCTATCAAAGCAATATATTTTACTTCCCATGTTAAAAATGCAAACGAAACCTTTAACTCCCAAGATCAATTGCCCCCATAGAATGATGCTTGGCAAAACAGCAGTCTGTCTTGTCAAGCCCTCCTTATCATCAGCGAAGGACAAACACTGTAATTATTTTTACTTTTTTGTTTGTTTTCTAATTGGATCATTCATTACTTTCAGTAATTCAAATCAACATCAGATTTATAGTTGCGAGGTATTGAAATATTGATTTGGTTATAGAAATGTCAGCCTTGGCAGGTAAGCTGTCTTGCTGCCTCATGATGCTTTTTCATTAGGATAACTTGTTAACATAGGTTGGTAGAATGTAATAAGCAGACAATTTGCATCTAAGTTAGATACACATAGGCCTCTTTCCCCTCAAAAATTCAGTCTCTTTTAGCATCAAAATAGTCTAAATTGCTCTGCTGGTTGATACATAAAGCCTGGAAAAAATAATACTAATAAACTTGAAAATAAACTGACCCAACCCCTTCCCACACCCCAACACACACATGCACACTCTTCTTTCAGACTTTGAAGGGCATTACAAACCAGGAACAGGAAGAATCATCTCTATCTGTCCCCCTTTGCAAGACAATCTATAACGGGTGATATTCTCCTGTAGTATATGGCAATTTCTTCAACTTTTTGATTTCAAGAGCCTTTTACACTCTTGAAAATTTATTAAGGACCTCAAAAAGCTTTTGGTAATGTGGACTATATCAGTTTTTAATCTCACTTAAAATTAAAATAAAATAAATATAAAATATACTATATATAATGTAAGTAATATAGTAATATAATGTTATATATAATATGACAATATAAAAATAAAATAATTTAAAATATTCTATTAAAGTATCAAAAATATTATATAAAATAAATAATATTCTATAAATATATATTTTTTCAAAAACAAAAGGAAGAATGCCATTGTTTTTGCATATTTTTGCAAATCTCTTCAATGTCTGGTTTCATAGAAGATAGCAATATTTTCGTGTTTGCTCTTCATTCAATCTGTTCTGATATAATGTTTTGGTTGAAGTACATGAAGAAAATCTGGACTCAGACAGTCAAGGAGCTGAAAAGGGGGCGTGAGAGATATTTAGGTAATCAAATCATGCCCCAGCATTTTCTTGAAAATAGTTTTGAATTATCATTGCTATTGTACAATGACATCTAGGAAAACAGTTAATAATAAAACAATTCACACTTAAAAAAAAGAAAAAAAAGAAAATAGTTTTGACTTTGTATACCCCCCCAAAAAGGGATTTTTTAGGACCTCCAAGGCTCTATGGACTGTAATTTAAGAATGTCTGGGCTATGGATGGTTTTTCAGGTTCTGATGTATTTGGAAATCAGAGTTGAATATTTCTCACTATACACTTCCTTCCACTTTGCAAGTCTCAACTTTATGTCCTGTTTTAAAAAATAAGTTTTATTTATTTTTTTGTTTTTTAACCTTGCCATAGTTTCTCCCAGTATCCTTTACCCTCACAGAGAGCTATCCTATATAACAAATCAGCATGTTGAATATATTGAAAAAATATGAAAAAATCCTCATTGTGGAAACAAATCAGCATTTTGAATTTATTGAAAAAATATGAAAAAATGTTCATGTTCCTCCCATCCTCTAATCCTGCTAAAGTTTTGTTTAGGATTAGCTTTTCCTATCTCTTCTTGTGAGCTATTTTTATTCTTTATAATTTTGTAACATTCACTTTTTGATTAGTGTGTGGATATTGTTTCAGTTTATTGCAGTCTCTGCATGGGCAGCTAGGTGGCACAGTAGATGGAATACTGAACCTCCAGTGAGGAAGTCTCATTTTCTCAAGTTCAAATCTGACCTCAAATACTCCGTAGCTGTGTGACACTGGACAAGTCACTTAACCCTGTTTGCCTAAGTTTCCTCATCTGTTAAAAGAACTGGAACAGGAAATGGCAA
>NC_058134.1:176769563-176782181 GCF_016433145.1 Gracilinanus agilis
AGGAAGTCTCATTTTCTCAAGTTCAAATCTGACCTCAAATACTCCGTAGCTGTGTGACACTGGACAAGTCACTTAACCCTGTTTGCCTAAGTTTCCTCATCTGTTAAAAGAACTGGAACAGGAAATGGCAAAACACTCCAAAATGACTGCCAAAAAAAAAAAAAAAGTTAGGATCATGAAGGGTTAAAAACAACTAAAACAACTAAATAACAACATCTTTGAATATATTGTTTCCTTGACAGTATTGGAGGTCTACAGTAAATTCTCAGTCCTGAGCATTCTCTTAGTACAAGCACTGGAACTAGGGATATCATCGTAGACTCTACCCCTCCTTCCCCCCAAAAAATCTCATTACAGAAATATTCTAATAAACTTATCATACGGTAGATCTATTTTATGATAAAAGAACATACTTTAGGAAAGATTATCTGTGCAGAAAAAGTACTAGCTAATGGTTTCCCCCCCCCCTTGGATTTAGGTATATACATTCAAAAAGAAAAAAAAAATTACAAATACAAAGAATAATTTCAAATGCCTCTATGAATCTGAGATTTGAAAAAGACTATTTGTGTAAGTAGGAAGGTACTTAAAACTATAAGATTAAGAGGGAAGCTGGGTAGCTCAGTGGATTGAGATCCAGGCCTAGAGACAAGAGGTCCTAGGTTCAAATCTGGCCTCAGACACTTCCCAGCTGTGTGACCCTGGGCAAGTCACTTGACCCTCATCGCCTACCCTTACCCCCCCCCTCTCTTTCTGTATATATATACAGAGACAGAGTCTTTATATAAGTGGTCAGTTTTCTTCAGCATAGAATTGGAAAGAGTAGAATAATATAAAACTAAAAGAGGGATGAATCCATTTATGGTTCAAGTACAAGAAAATCTTTCCAAATATTATGGCAAAGGGGAAAGAATACTGGATTTGGAGTCAGAGGAGATAGGTTCAAAACCTGGTTCAGCTTCTTATTTGTATCATCTTAGCATATGTATGGCAGGGCCAACAAACCTTTAATAGTTGGAAAGCTTCCCAAGCTGCCTTTTCTCTGCAGTTATTTCCCTCTTGTAATGTGTGTGTGTGTGTGTGTGTGTGTGTGTGTGAGCTCACTGATTTTGCATCTTAGAATTTTCTAACTGCAAGTGCTTCATTCCTCATGGTACAGAATATATATGAATCAACAGTGCTTATTCTGGAATATATAGGTGCATACATAACTACCTATCTTTCAGTCTGTCTACTATCTTCTTGTTAGAGCTTATGTAATGGAAATTTATTTCCCCTTTACTTTGAAATCTAAATTCACCTGTAGAGGAAATAAGCCAAAAGCACTTCTATGATTCCTTACCTAAGAGAATAACCCAAAGTCATTTTCCTGGCTCTAATCAGATAATTAGCATATATATCATAAGTGCTAATTTCTCCTTTCTTTTTATCTTCACCACTAAAACCAACTGAGAAAGTGGCTCCTTGTTTATCTCATAATAATCTCTTAGATTAAGTCCATATGTACTGGGATAGCTCCTGGCATAGCTAATTAGCATCAGATATAAGACCTTCTGCATCTTTCTTGTCAGCTGAATTTGAGTAAATCTGGAAACATTCTACTCTCAGCCTTTCATTCTCTTCAATCAATAATTATGCTGAAATAGCCCAAAGCATAGGTCCAGAAGTAGTTTTAACAGAACAACCCCTGCTCCCCACCAATCACAACCCTGGAAGCCCCCCACTTAAAGGAGGAAGCATCTGTAGTATTCACCAGAAATGTAACTTTTCCTCTAAAAAAGAGAAATCTGTCAAGTCATCTTTAGAGCCTCCCCCAACATCCCATTCCCAGACCAAGTTAGCTATAAAAAATATCCTTTCATAAATCTCTTTTGAACACACAAATCTTAGGCATGAGTTTACTTTGAGGGTTTACTTTTCTCATCCCTACTGGAGACCCTCAGCTTTACCCAAAGTGGAGAGGAATTTGCTGCCAAATTAAAGGAATTGAAATGAGTGAGAAAAAAATCTTTCCATTTAAAAATTCCTCAGATGCAAGAATCTCTCATTCCAATAGCTGCAATGAGAAGACTAATTTACTTAAGTAAATCATGAAAACTGTCTGGGACTCGATCTCTTCATCTATAAAATGATGTAGTTATACAAGACGGTCATCAAGATATCAGTTTCTAGATATAGGTCTGCCCTTCTTAGTCAGATATACTTCCCTGGCATTCTCTAAGACATACTTCTAAGCTGCTCACCCAAGGTTTTATAATACCTTTCTGAAAATTCTTTGGCCACAGGAAGAGAATACAGAAGACTGCTGAAGAAAACGTGTTCTCCCTTCTGTAAATATGGAATGACATTTTGAAAGACTGCGTGCCATTTTCAGAGAGGAGGAACATGTAGAATCAGTTTCTTTCTTTCTTTCATCTAGAATGACGATTGGTCTTTGCCCAAAAGTATGTAAACCTTCTGATCACCATGACTGAATGAATACAACTTATAAACTGAGTACTATAGCAGGTCTTTCTCAATGCAAAACCTCAAACAGGACGCTTCAGACAATAAATCAAGAGATCTCCCCCACTGATCAAAAAAGCTACAAGGAATGAAAAAAAAAACCATCTATTTTGTGGTCCTCAGGATTTTGTGGCTAAAATCCAGAAGTTCCACATTGGTTTCAAGGCAAAGTGTAACATGGGAAAAGATAGATCCAATCTTCTTTCTCTTAATTATTTCTGATTACAATTACCAAACCAAGATTCGTGTGTTATTATTATTGCTTTGACTCTTAAGAACTCCTTTTATTAGCAAGTAATTATTAAATATGAGTGTATTAAACAGCATACTTCTCTTTTGTCCCTAGAAATATTTTTCCTTCTGTTTGAATCCCTGTTGCTTTCATTCCAGCCTGTAATCTAGACTAGAATGGGGAGAAAGCTAACTTTCAAGTCACTACTCAGCATGATAAGCCTCTAGGAGTTTCCGACTAAACTCAAATCAAAACCATGCTGATCCATACCCCTACCACCACCTCACCACCAATGTGGAAAACCCATTGAAAAATGGAAACCAGAGGATTAATTCAGCTACATTTCTTTCTAAAATGTATTTATTAATTTCTTGTAGACAAGGCATTCTGCCAAGTGTTCTGGGGATACAAAAATGAATAAAATACAGTCCTGAAACAGATGCGTTTATCGTTTTATACAGGGAATATAAAGCAAGTATTAAATAGAATGTGATATATGTCATTAGAGAGAAACAAAGTACTGAGGAAAGGAAGAATTTGAGAAAGATCCTTTCTATTTGAGGGTGATCAGAATAGGCTTCATGAAAGTTTCATTGAGCTAGACCTTTCACGATGGATAGAATTTTAAAAAGCAGAGATGAGGTGGTTAAGCATTCTGGGCAGAAGCAACAGTATGGATGATGGCAAACATGTGCTTGGAGAATAAGGAATGATTCAATGTCATTGAAGCATAGAGAACTTTTAGGAAGGTAATGGGAGAAAAGGCTAGAAAGATTAGAATATATATGAAGATATAAAAAGGATTTAAGACTATATTCTAAGTCTTTATTTTGTACATGGCAAACTGAGGTCCCGAAAGCTTAAATGACTTATCCAAAACTACATAAGCAGCAGAACTAGTATTCAAATTCAATATGTTTTACATGGTTCCATGATTATGACAAATCTTCATTACATGACAGTTTAAGGAATTCAGATCTTATTGGATCTTGTCATCCCAATAGAACTATCAGAGGTTTTTTTGAGAAGCAAAATGACATCATTGAAACTTTTTTTAGAGAAATTAATCTGGCAGATATATATGTATATGAAGAACCAGAAAAATGAAAGAAGTTAGAGGGCAGAAGTCCCAGTACAAAAGGCTATTGCCATTTTACAATTGGAATATTATAAGAACTGGAGTTAGGTCAGTGCTATGGAAATGGAAATGGTGCCAATGAATGTAGGAAAGTTTGGAAGAGAAATAGGTTTGTCAGAAAAGAAAATTAACTGTTTTGAAAACTTCAAATTTGAGATGTCTATAGGACATTCAGTTCAAAATGTCCAGTAGGTAGTTGGTGATGTGGCATTGAAGTTCAGTAAATATTTGGCCTGGATATATAGATCTCTGAGTCATCTATATAAAATGAGGGCTAGAAAATAAATTAATTATCATGTGATTTTACTAATGTATTTACCATGGAAATGAAGCATAATGTAGAATATTATGGATGAGATCCCATTACCTCAGTTTATATTCATTTTCTTTTATCTAAAGTAATTTTATATTATGTGATGCAAATCTTGGTTGAACAGATAGGTGTAACAAAAAATAAAGAATAAATTATCTTTAGAATTTCTTATATAAATGAATTATTTTTCTTCTTTGCTTCCTTTCCTTTTTCTTTCATTTTCTTCCTATTTTAACCACCATTTTTTTTAAAATCTGGAACAGTTTGCCTCTCCTTAGACAGCTTGGTTACTGTCCAATTATTATCTCAAACTCAATACATCCAAAACTGAACTTACTATATTTCCCTTGAGATCCATCCTTCTTCAAAACTTCTTTGTTTTTGAGTATAACACACACCTTCACTTTGTCCAGGTTTGCATTCTCCAAACCTTCTTTGACTTCTCCTTTTCCCTCACACAATCAACATTTTATTGCTTGCAAAGAAAGTCTTGTCGATTCTATCTCTAGAACATCCTCAGCATCCATTCTCTTCTCAAAATTCTATTTAAAAATTTTCATTGGCTCTCCTTTGCCAGCTCCTTAGATAAAATACAAAACTCTCAGCCAAATATTTAAATTCTCTACAATCTAGGAGCCATCTTCTCCAAATTTATATCTTATTATATTCTTTTTTGTACACTATATCTCAACCAAATCACCCTATACTTAGTACTCTCTCACTCCTGAAATTTAGCATTGGTGTACTTTTATAATAACAAAAATAATCATAACAAACAGCTAGATTTTATATAGCACTTTAAAGTTCATAAAGCATTTTGCATATTTTGTCTTAATTGATTTTGCTATATAAATGTTGTAAACTTATCATATAAAGTAGAAGAATCTTGAAGACAGGGTCTCATTCATTTTGGCCCTTATAAATGAAAAACTCAATACAATGCCTTTCTCATAGTGGGCACATTTGAAATATGTACTGAACTGAACTAAAGTTCAATTAAGGTGAAGGGATTTGCAAATTAGACAAAAATGAATTAGTAATTTAGTTTACCTAGGGTAGTTAATTATATTCAAAAAGGTTCAACATATGGTGCATTGTTCATATCTAACTAATCCTCCAAAATAGTCATCATACATTGATCAGTCAATAAACAAACATTAATAAATAAAGGAGCAAACAAATAAATAAGTAACCGGACAGACTGATGGATTAATGAATCAGATTTTATAAACATATGGGATGTCAAGAGGGAGGTAAAGAAAAGTAGAATATTAACATTTTGGGGATTATATAGGATATTCTTCAAAGTAGTTAATTTTATTTCTTTCAGAACTTGCTTATTCAAATGATAAAATTTTAATATATTTACTAGAAAATTATACTTGTAATTTTCTAAATCACACTGACCACTAAAAACTTCACTGAATTTAAAATGATTACCAACATGCATCGTCTTCAGCCCTTACAAAATTTCCTTTATTGAAACACAACGGTCTTACCTAAAACTACAGTTGTAGATATCTTGAAGAATTTAAATGTTAAGGGTTCTTTGGGGAACAAGTAACTAGAGAGGTTTCCAAAGGTCACACAAGACAACAAACTTCTTTACCTTATAGGCACCCATTCATTCTCATCCTTAATATATCTCTGACTTCATTTTTATAGAACAGAGAAAAATTCTTACTGACCTTTATATGAAAAAAAGAACAATGAAGACCAAAGATCTCGTCAGAAAAGTAATAGTTGTCAGTTACAGATTCATAGATAGATATTTTTCCTCTCTAAACGAAAAGCATTTTAAACGTCTGGGGACTATTCATTTAGGGGTACCATAAGCACCTAAGGAGAGAAAAATGATAATAAAATCCTTATGTGATATCTAATATATGCATATTTCTTCATTCCATTACAGCTGGCTAAAAATTCTGTAATAATATCCTATTGCTACATATTTAGGCCCAAAGTATATAATTCAGATTTTAAATATCAGATCCAAAATCCATATTTTAAATTTAAAATAATTATTGCTTACAATTTAAAATCACCAATTTCTCTTCAGTTCTACACTATGATAAAATATTACAGGGTTTTTAATTAGCATATCTACATTTTGCTACATTCTTTGATAACAAGCAAGATAGTTGTCAACTCAGTTCAGGTTACTGAACTCATTCACTTACTCTTTGGTATCTGTCAAGTGTTTTACTTTCTTGAAGATTATTTGATAAAATTAAGTAATTATCCACTAAAGAATTGTATTTCACTCACCTTGGTTACTTCTTTCTCTGCCAGATGTGGGAGAAAGCACTAATGATAAAACTTGCAATTCTAAGAACAATGAAAAGTGGGGGGGAATGGCATTCGATTTTCATAATGACCAATTTAAAGGTATAGTAAGATGATCACAGTACAGTGATAAAAGAATTCAGCTGGAACTTTGAAAAGCTGCTAATTCTTCTTAGAAACCTACAATCTGGCAGGACTTTCATCACGGTCCCTGAGAAAGGAAAAATGGGGGTTTCAGAAGAAATAAAACTGCTAACACATAATTGGATGAGATCTTACCATTTTGGCATCTAACATTTAGAGATATAGTTTTACTTGTGTAACTGTATAAAGTTCTGATAAAAGTACTAAATAAATGGGTTTCAAAGTTAGCAACTAAGAACAGTGTTGTACAAATAATTGTCCTTTTTTCTCCCCATTCATTCCAGGCCAACTGTTTGTCTAAGAGCATGAGTTAAGTGGAAAAGCTGTTTCTTTGTTTGTTTTTTTAAGTTTGTTTGTTTCCCTTTAGTCTGGTAAGATAGTTAATTTTTTTATAAACTCATGCTTGCTTCTCTCCCCCAAAATGAGGTTGGTTAATTAAAACCAACAACATAGTGACTCATTTGGGGAAGATTAAAGCAGAGCTCAAGGGTCAGCTGGATGACATAGTGGAAAGTGTCAACTGTTGTCCCCTGGTACAAGCAGAGTGTGGAGGTGACCATTTCCTGCTTTACTTCTGCCCACAGATCTCCCATCAGAATCCAGAAGACCTCCTGAACTCTGTTAGTGTAGCCACAGGAGGATGCACTCCCAGCGAGCCCCTAAGCTTCATGCCGTTGACCCTCACGTCTTTCTTCGTGCCATGCTGTCTTTCTTGGCTGAGGTTAAATCACCGTAGTGCTGTTGTAAAAACGCGACCTGGGGATGAGTTTGGTTTCAGCCCACTGCTGATCACAGAAGGGAATGGAAAAATGGCTGCGGTGACAAGAAACTCAATTCCCCAATCCTCTTTTTTTCTCACAATGGATTTAGGTTTGGGGGGAGAACTCAAGGACTACAAAATCTCCACTGAAATCACAACGTACACAAGAGGACTCTGCCTTCGGAAATAAGCAATTTCAAGGGCTAAAGATCAATACATAAAGAAGGTGAGAAACAGAAAATTAAACTCATCAAAGAAGTTTCCTGGGTTGAAACATAATTGTCTTTGCCTAAAACTAAGCACTCCAAGTGTCAGGAAGAATCCCACACCTCGGTCCCGTTCTACCAGATTAAAAAAGCATGCAGCACTCTGGGAGGTTTTTAATCCTTGAAAGGATCACAGACAAAACATTTAAAACAAGGTTATTTACATTTAAAAATTAGATCCTTTTCCCTATCAGCATGACATCACTCTATGTCATTAAATGATAAGAATTGAGCAAATGGGGATGTCTCCTCTGTTTGTAAAATTATCCTTCTAACACTGTAATCATTTAACTTTACCAAATTCCATTTTTTAAAAGAAGACATTTTAAATTGTTTGGTGAATACGCATAAACTCTTGTCGAAATCTGTTCCACAAAGGTCTGTTGATTTATAAAAAAGAGCATAATGAGAATACATTGTCATTTTAGCAAAATAGTTGAAACTGTACTAGCTGTTTCAGAGGCGTGTATCACGGACTCAAATTAAAATGTTCGTGGTAGCAGACGGTATATTTAAGGTTTCAAGATGACTTTCATTACACCTCCCTGTTTTCAATCATTCACAAGTTTCTGAAAAACTTGTGTATGTTTGGACTCTACTCAAAGGTGAATTCTTTGTAGACAGTTAGAGAAAAATAAATTCAGCCATGTCTGAGATACATGTAAAAACATGTCTTTTGTGTCTCTGTTACCATTTATTTTGTACTTAAATTGCTGGGAAAATGGCTAAAGTTTGAAAATGGAAACTTCATGTGTGTGGGCCTAAGTGAAGAAATAAATTCAAAACAGAACATCAAAAAATATTGAGCTAAGGCAAGCACTGTTTTAGAATTCAGAATGTGTAAATGCAAAATTTCCAATACATTTTGTGTATCTTTTTCTCAAGATATGCAGTTCAAGTTATACTTACATCAAAATATCTTATGTAAAATATTAGGAGCAATTAGGTACAACACTTACAATTAAAAAATTAAAAGAAAACAGGAAAAGTGTGACCAGTAAGTTATTCTGAATGCTTGGCAATAAGATGAATCAAAGATAGAAAGCAGTAATGTTTGTAATAAAACCACAGTTTCTAAATTTGCAAGGTCTTTATTTCAAAGCTATTTCTAACAAAATGGTCTCATATAAAATCAAAATTCCATTGGGGAATGGTCTGGTCTGAGTTCTTAAAAAATTAATAATTACTATAAATAAAGGGAGAGTAATAACAAAGATGAACATTTACTATTTTCCTCAGCTGTTTCTCTGGAAGATATTCCTTACTATTAGAACTATAATTGGTTACTCATTGTCCAGAATAAACAGAAGATGATGGGAGTAAAAGTTGGGGAGCATTTTCCATTGCTCCTGTCCTGTAGAAAACCCTGTGGCTGTTGCTGGATAGAGGTCACTACCTAGCTGATATTAGGTAGGGCCAAGTACAGAAGCATCTTATCTGAGATTCAGAAATCAAGGAGAATTCTGCAAGTAGCTTCTGACTTTAACTAATTGTCCTTGCTAATTAGACTAAATGACTGCTGAAGAAGTGAAAGTGCTGTCAAAAGAAAAATCAACAAATTTCAAAAGCTGCACAATTTTAAACAAAATTATTCTTTTTTTAACTTTCTAATTTTATTACACTAATGTAAACCTTTAATTACTCTGCCCCAGGTAGGGCTCATTATCTCATTGCAATGTATAATGTAAAACTTCTTGAAGTTTATATCTTATAAAACCAGGCAATATTTTTGTTTCTGTTTCTGAAATAAATTATTTTGAAGAATTGGTTAAGTTTAGATTAGATCGTTATGAATCAAACATCAGCTATCTCCTGCGGCTTTGTCAATTGGCCAAGAATTTGATGGCCATAACAAGAGAGTAATATTAAAACTCTACAATTAATCAATTAAATTAAAACTCTACAATTAAATTTTTGATGGTGCAGAAGAAATATCTTTAAAGTCTCCAGGACCTTCATCATGAATATCAGTTTTAATTGCCAAGTCATGCAAATGGAGAATGACACTAATAATATTTTTGAGACAGTGAAGACAATTCCATCCAGTACTCTAGTTTAACAGATGAGGAAAACCAAGTCCAGAGAGGCCAGGCAATTTACTTATGGTCTAAAGGCAGACAAAAATAAAACAAAAGCAAAAATGTAAAAACCTTCTTTTATCTTTAGACAGGAACATGTATACACATTATTAGTGGCCATTCCCAGCTCTTTTTTTTTTTCCTTAAGGAAACATTACAACGTCTCCTCGGAATCTCTGAGAAGGAACAAGTAATTCTGACTTTTAGCAGTGATTTCATGGGAACTTTTTAAAAGAAATGTATTTTCCCTTGCAGAGTTGTACCTGAGAATAATGAACTTTCAGAAGTGGGGCCATCTTTTCAATGCTGCAAAGCAAAAACAACTGCCAGAATCAAGTTCGCTTAAAACATCAGTCAGCCAAATCAATCAAAAACATTTATTAAATATTAATCATTCATTTACTTATTTATGGATTTATTTATTATTTATTTAGTTGTATGTTTAAATTTATTTATTTAAATTTATTATATTCCAGGCACTGTGCTAAGCATTGGACATTAAAATACAGAGAGACTTTCTCTACCCTGAAGGAGTTCACATACTACTGTGGGAAAACAGCATAAAAGGAGCTACAGGAAGATGTCGTTTTATAATCAATCTACTACCTGCATTTTAGCTGATACGTCTTACAAAATATATCTAGTACTATGGTAGTTGTTGTAGTCCCTTTCTTCTTTCTACCTATCATATATGTCTTCTTACTTCTTTAGCTTACTTGCAACTTTTATTTTTCTTAGAATAAATATTCCGTATTTTATCTCCTTGTTGGGTCATGAAGAGAATACTGGTGCTAGAAACAGGTTTGTGGCAGAGAATTACTTATAAATGTGCATGCACACTGAAGAAATAAAACACATATTTAAATAAATTGATTTGCTTGAATGGGAATACAAATCAGTTTATATATTCAGCCAAATTTTATTTGTATAGCCTGGAAATTATATATTTGTATAAGAATAATTAAAATAAGGAGATTGATTTGCATGCCAGAGTTATGCATCTTTTGGTGCTCTGTCACAACACCAGAAAAAGAAAACTCTGTGAACCAAAAAAAACCCAAAATTTTGAGAGGATTAAACAAGTGAGGAAACCCAAAGTATTAGGTCATCTTAAATTTTGAAAACTGATGAAGAAACAGCTTTCCTAAACAGTTTTTTTGTGCCATAAAAGTAGAGTCTGTCTGGTTGGTTGTAATATAGTTCTGATACTTCTAAAAATGGAAATCTAGATTGCATGGACTTTCAAAACATGAGAATATCCCCTAAAAATTGGAATGACTATAATTATGAATAATTGCCTATTGAGTTTCTAGAATATGCCTGTCCTTCCTGGCTCATAGTAAAAACTGCTAAAATTGAAAGTCAAATCAAAGTTATTTCTAATATCTGGACAACCCAAAGAGCAACAGAGACACTAATTATACATTCAGTATTAAAACATGACTGATTTCACAATGGAGAAGGATCTTAATTGACTCAGTGTTTGGGATACCAAAAAAAGCTGAGAATGGAGGCAGATGTGCTGACAGCTCTGTTTCATAGCAGGAAGTGGAAACATGGTCACAATTATACAGCAATACTGTAGGTGTCTTTCACCACTAACTTTGAGGATTGAGTGCAATGCTACACTTTTTTTTAACTTCCTTTTCAAGAGAACAAAAAGTTGTTTTTTTTAATTGTTGATGCATAACAATCAATGCTCTTGACATAATCTTTTTGAGGAGGAACATACTTCTTAAACATGAAGAAAATCATTCTTTTTGGACCTATTTAAATTTAAAATTTAGGAAAGAGAGAACTATATTTTATAGCATCTAAGAAAGCAAACTTCCCAGGAAGGTTAGTGCAAAGAAATGTCCTGAGGGGAAAAATTGGATTCGAAGTTAAAAGTCTTGGGTTCGCATTATAGTCCTGGTGATTACTACTTGTGTGACCTTAAACAAGTGAAAGAACTTCAAACTTACCTCAGATGTTTACTACCCATGTATCCTTGTGCAAATCACATTATCTAATGTGTCTGTTCTGTTCCTAATCTATAAGCCAGAGAAGTTGAACTAGATTTGCTTAGAGGTTACTTCTAATCCTATGTGCTATGACCTAAAAGTGAATTTAATTGTATTTAGAATACTAGGGGAAAAGATATCATCCAGTCAAAGCCAAAATTTGTAGGGCATTATAATTATAATGAAGTATGATATGGGCATTAGGACAACAGAAAGCTCTTCATTCCCAGACTCTGCTATGTGGTGATATCTTGCTTCCATCACTTGAAGAAACCTATAAAGAATGCAACCACAGGATCCGTAGCCCTCTTTCCTTAGCACCTTCTTAACTCTGTTACCCCACTCTATCCACTGAAGTACAAGGAAATGCAGTCGCCCATTTCACTCCAATACAAGGGGATCTTGGAGAACATATTTCATATCAAACATAAATAAATGCTAGAGGAACAATATGTTGTTATTCAACATATCTCCTCAAACCAATATTAAAGGGAGCCATTTATCTCAATTCCCTTGGTTCCTGAAGTAAGAAGATCCTTTTGGATTTCGGAACAGGTCAATCCATCAATTTCAAATTGGTGCTACTAACTTTTCAGCTGGCTTTCTCTTAGGAATGCTGACATTTAGTTCCTCCACTTCTTGGAAGAGGCTAATAAAGGGAATTAGCTTCTTGATTTGAAGGGCTGAGTCTCTCTTCATCTCTTTCTTGACTTGCTAGCCTTCTAATCCATGAATGATATGATATAATAATAATGATAAAGCTATAAAATGATTCACCATTACTATTCCAAGGATTCTGACCACCCAAGGTGGGCCAACTCTTTGCCTTTAAGTAAATCAAATATGGAGGAATTAAGTTATGATTACTTTTTATATCTGAAGCTAGAGAAACC